>NC_136487.1:116387682-116445182 GCF_053919585.1 Euprymna scolopes
TATTATATATATATATATATAATATATATATATTATATATCTATATATATAAAAATGTAAATTTGGTTCGTTAAAAGTGAATAAAACCATATTTCTACATTACCAATTTATTTGAAATTTTCAGACAACCCATCTTTAGATTCGAGGGATGTTTTTATGTTATTAAAATAAATTTACATCGCGAATTATAAAAATATATTAAATAAAATAAAAATATTTTTCGTAAATGCAGAACTATGTTCCATTTTATTTCCGGTTTGCAGGCAATTCACGACGATTTGACGATTTCGAATTAGAAATGTAATTCTAGGTTCGTTCGTTATCAATAAAACCATATTTGTATATTACCAATTTATTTGAAAGTTTCAGACAGTCTATAAGTTAACATCCCAAATTATAAAAATATATAAAATAAAATAAAAATATTTTTCTTAAATGCGAACCTGTGGTCAAATTTTATTTCCGGTAGAATGCACGTGGGAATGATTTCACTACGATTTGACATGACAACATTTTCAGTGTTACATCGCCATTTTATTTCCGGTAGAAATTAGCCTTTCACTTATTGAGATAAGTATTATTTGTATTAATTTTTATGATACTCATGCAGAGAGTGATCCGTGCTTAAATAATGTTATTATTTAATTCTTAACATGGGGAGGAGAGGATGTTTTGTACCTATTCTGTCAATTACAATTGAATAAAAAAAAAAGCATATCGTAAAACTTTAATTAAACGTGGAAATATGATTTAAAAAATAGCGCGGATCGCTCTCTGCATTAGCACCATTTTTATTTATTGTGGGCTATTATTCTCATCTTTATTAGTTGTTGTTTCACGACTTTTCGGCCAACTATTCCTCTGACCTTCATGAAAAGAAGTAAGTCCTTTTATAAATGTTCAGTAACTTTTTCCTTGTATTATTCTTAAAGAGTAAAACTTTTCTTATTCATGAAAAGAGTTAAGCCTACGTAAATAAATAAATGTTTGTACACGTGACAAATTATCAATAAATGGGTTAGTTACTTTTTTTTAAAAATTATTTATGAAAAGAGTTAACGTAAATAATGTTTGTAAAAGTGCGAAAGGCGACGTTGTACAACCATCACTCCCATGCTTAATTTCTATACTTATAGGTTTTTGGAATTTTTTTTTACTGGATTATTATTGATTGGACACTAATTAAACAGATTATTAAAAAAAAAAAATTAAAACGAAATCATTATTTTGACATTTGAAAGTGGTGCTCACTTTTTAGTTACAACATTCTGATAAATCAGTCACCCATTTTGTAACCAATAAAAACGCGGTATATCAAAACCATGGAAAGTAAAAATAATATGAGCCTTTACCGCATTTGTAAGTTAGAAATATATTTTTCTCAAAGAAAAAAAAAATAGATTAAACATGACTTTTTTTATATTGTTTTTATGAAAATAAAGTTTCGAGTTTTTTAAATTTTTTTTTTTACTTATTCAGTTAAAAGTCAGTTTATGGGTGTTTTTTTTTAAATTGTTTTTATGAAAGGTGATTTTTTTTGTTTTGTTTTTTTAAATTTTTTTAAAAAGTATTATAAATTTCTCTAACATGCTGGAGAAATGTTTAATAATTTGGTATTTTTTTAGATTAGGTCCACCTCCACAATTTTCCTTTCAATGACGACATTTATAGGTTTCTGAGTATGCTGAACACGCAAATCGCATTGAAATTTTGTGGAAATAAATAGTTGTATTATGCATTGTATTCGTCGGCGGCCATCTTTTTATGTGCACACGCGCCATAAACAAATGTACGCACGTAAAAAAGATGGCCGCCAAAGATTACAATGCATAATACAACTTTTTATATCTTGATAACTACTTATTTCTGCAAAATTTCAATGCGATTTTCGTATTCAGCATAGTCGAAAACCATTTCAAGTCGTCATTTAAAAGAAAATTGGGGAGGTGGACCTAATCTAAAAATTTACCAATAATTTTTCATCCCGTACGCCTCCTGATACGTTGCTTCGTCAACATGCGACCATTTTATATCTCCCGAATACACTTCCGTATTTAGAAAAAAAAAAAAAAAATGAGTGACCGATTTACCAGAACGTGGTAATTAAAAAGTGAGTATCCCTTTCAAATGTTGAAATGATTTTTTTTTTTTTTTTCAATTTTTTTTCATAATCTGGTTAGTGTTCAATCAATAATAATCCAGTGAAAAAATTAAAAAAAAACCTATCAGTATAGAAACTCCACCACGTAAGTGAATAAATAAAAAATGTTACGTGAGGGGGGGGGGTACTAAGAGAACGACCATTAAATAATTCTGCGGGTCGCCATGGAACTCAACGCCCAAGGAGTACCAAATAGTTTTCATGATCTGAAGAAATTTTTTTTTCGAAGTGGGTGATCACTTTTCCGTGTAAATTTAATTTAAAATGAGCACCCACATTCTGGCCATCTGAGGAAGGGGCATTTATTTTCGTGTTTATTGGCTTAAAGGTTTTTTGACAAACGAATCTGCAAACCGTTTCCGTCGCAAAAAAATAGTTTTTATGATATGAAGAAATTACTTTTTCGAAAAAGCAGCGATCACTTTTCCATGTAAATTTAACTTAAAATGAGCACCCACTTTCTAGCCACCTGAGAGAGGGTGAATTTTCCCCATATTTATTGGCTAAACAGCTTTCGTTTTATGCTCACGCATAGCGTAAATGAAGGCTACGGCTGTGAAATGGAAAATACTCCCAGAGTTCAGGGGTTATTACCAAGCAAAAGAAATCAAACAAAAACCTTTTCAGCCAAGAAACACAGAAAAATGCCCCTCTCTCAGGTGGCCAGAAAGTGGGTGCTCATTCTAAGTTAAATTTATATTGAAAAGTGATCATCCACGTTTCAAATAAGTAATTTCATGAATATCATGAAAACTTTTTTTTTGCTACGGAAACGGTTTGCAGATTCGTTTTTAGCACACCGAAATCTACAATAAAATATTTCGTTATATATGAACGTGAAACGGGCCTTAAAGTAAAATAATGCCGGATTTTTTGGAGCAGATTTGCCGTTTAGTTGTACAAATATCCTCAAACCAGGTAATCACTAAAAGGGACGTTTAAAAGTCGTCACTTGTATCGAGCAAAAGTTTAAAACCACCGATTATATGCCAGCCTACGTCATGGTAACATATATTGAGTGAGTTCCTAACAATATTTTGTATAGTTTTTTAGTTTAAACTTATTTTCCCAAAATTTCCCCAAACTTAACGTGTTCAATACAGTCTGCCGCCATTTGTATTTTTCAGATATACCGATAAACATTGAATGTTTTTGAACCGATTATACATTACATAAAAACACTAAAATCTTATCCAGTTAGGTAGAACAATTACTTTTCTTGCCTTTGATAACATTTATTTGTTATATATTTATTTTTTGACAACTTCTTTGTATCTGTGTTTAGTAATACAAACCCTTTTCATTTAATGTAACGTTTAGTCGGCTCGAAAAACAGTGTTTATTGGGATATTTGAAAGCTACAAATGGTGGTGGACACTGTTCATTACTTTAAGTTAGAGAAAGTGAGTTAAAACTAAAAAAAACTATACAAAATACTGTCAGAAACCCACCGATTATGCCAGCCTATGTCATGGTAACATATATTCGGTGAGTTTCAGACACTGTTTTGTATAGTTTTTAGTTTTCAACTTACTTTCCCAAACTTAACGTATTCAACAGAGTCCGCGACCATTTCTGTTTTTTGAGCCGATTAAACATTTTAAATTACATAAAAACACTAAACAATTATCCAATTAGGTAGAAACGTAACTTACCTTACCTTTGCTTTCATTTATTTGTTTTTGGACAACTTTTTCGAATCTGTGTATAGTAACCCCTCCCCCAACCATCAACCAAATATTAATTACTAACTCACAATTTTTGTAAAACAACAACAACAAAAAAAAACATTTAGCGTTTCAACATTTTTGCTACGTTCGGCTTCATCCACTGAGTGTTGGTCAAGTCCAAACCATGAATGATTGATAGAAACTCCCGAGGATCCAGATCAAATTCTGCAAGAGTACCATTTTTTTTTTTCATTTTCACCTTCTTTTTCACTTTTTGCAGTGGATTGCTGTACTAATATAAGAAACATGCATTTTCTCTTTTTATTAAATTTTTCCATTACACCAAATTGAGCCACTGCAACGCGTGGCAGGGTACAGCTAGTATTATATATATATATATATATATATATGATTCGACGATTCATATCTCAAGTTAGTGTTTTGATGCTATAGTCATATAGGGAAGGGGGAAAGAAAGGACATAAATAAAGAAGAGTGAGAAGATCTATTATGACGACGTCATATGATTTTCATAAATAATTAGAAACTCCAAAAGATTGTCGCAAATATTTAATAACTAGAATACCCGACGTTGCTTGCGGTTGAATGAGGGTCACTATTGTGTATTATTTCACTATTCACATAACACCATATTATTTTGTTTTTAATTTGCCTTTCGCTCCGTTTCGACTCATAAAGAAATCAAATGTTAGCCCCAGCAAGTGGACGGTTGATATCTAAAGAACTTTCTGAAATCAACTGAAATAAACTGAAAAAAAACAAAAAAAAAAAACAAAAAAAGAACCTTATGTCCATCTGATCAACTGATGACTAAAATGTCTTCTCATGCTTTTTTTCTTTCTTTTATTCATCGTCTTGTCTCGAAAGATACATTAATGAATCTTTTGTACATCGAATACGAAGAATGTCTTTTTAACTTGCATTTCTTATCAATAATGGATGCAGAGTATTGTAACATCTTCCATTCTTAGCATTTATCGCTTTCTGTCGACATTTTTTCTTTTTTTAATTCTCTTTTTCTTATGAATAACAAATTCTTTTGCTTTTGCATTTTTTTCTCACTTTACTGAACCAGATTTACCTCTTAGACAAAAAACGAGAAACGCCTCGCCGACAAGAGAAGATATGACATATACTCTAGACATGGCATGCCTTTTTGAGATAAGACAAGAGAAGACACGCCCTTGTAGACAAGACTAGATACTCCCTCATAGGCAAGGCTAGACACGCCCCCATATGCAAGACTGAAAACGCCCTCATAGACAAGACTAGACACGCCCCTTAAAGATAGATGATTTGTTCAGTTAATTATAAATTATCGTTAACTTGAACAATTGAAACACTTTTACAAGCATAACTCAATCACAGAATTAATACATATTTTTATATGCATTTTTATATTGGAAAATAAACTTTGATTGATTCAGCTATAGTATAAGCCTACAGAATTGACTGGACACGTCTTCTTTCGTGAATAACAAATGTTTATGAACTGATCGTTTTTGTTCCTCTCTGACACTACACAATTACGTGGGGCTCTTTAGTACAGGTTGCAAATAAATAATTTCATTTTTCTAATTCATTTCTTTAAAAAAAAAGTGACAATATTAAAATTTCTATAACGGTTGCTATGTAAAAAGAATTATTTTGATAGTAATTCTTAAAATATTTTAATGGATTTATAAAATTGTCTAAAGACTTTTTGGACACCCTGTATTTTTGCAGTGTGATAAGCAGCATTTCTTTCTGATCTGTTTATTTATCCATTTCAAAAATGTAAAATGAAATGTGTAAGACTGCGAGGTCATTCCCCACTTCTATTACTGATCTTAGAACACGAAAGCTGTTTGAAGATGCATTTTCCTTCAGTAAATAAAGAGATGAAACAAGAAAGGTTTTTCTTGCCGTGCATTTTATTTTGGTAGGATGCCGATATTCTCTTGGTAACCTAGCACCCCGCTGGAGAGAAGTAAAGGCAGAACATCCGCTCACCTCAATCTTAAGTCTGACTCTGTTCCTTTATTATCCCTTGATTTTCTCTCAATTTGTGACCATAATTCTGGAAATTGTTTTTCTCCACACCTTGCTCAACCCAACATAACACAAACAATAAATGTTTATATTTTGATTTTCTTTCTAACCTTGAAATTATCAAAACAATCATAATCGTATTCGAAATGAGATCTTTACCCACACACCGCTCCTGGCTTACATCTCGTTACTATCTAGATTATAATTCCTATTCACTATCCTGCTTCTCTGATCACCCTGTATAATCTCTTTACAGGCTTATTTGATTCAATAAATAATTTATTAAGTATGACATATGTACAAATTGAGGTTGAGAAAGGCTAAAGACTGATTGGTTGAGCCTAATCACGTGTAGGAAAAAGTTTTATATAGACATTAAAAGCAGCTGGTATTTGGCAATGATCTTATATGGCAGGCCTTATGACTAGCCCCCAAAAAAGAAATATCAAGAGAAAGTTCATTGGAGTCAATAAGTTGAGTAATTATGTGGCTGGGAAAGACGTTGTGAGAGATTAAATGAATATAATTACAGTTCAAATTGTCTTTGTAGTTTTTCTGTGTTCCAGCTATGAGGAAAGAATGACTATGCAGTCGCAAGATCACACAAAACTACAACCCTTTCACTAAAAGAATATCCAATAGAGCCTGATGGATAAAACTCGAAGCATAAAAAAAAATGTAATATATGGTTATGTGGTAGACGTCATTGGGCAGTGGAAGTGTCCCAACTTGCCTCGTCACCACTATAAAAGAATCCGTCATTGCCTAGCGCATAATTTTATCAATAAGGAAATTGTTGTGGAGACGCCCACTAATTAACATAGGTGGGTGAGTGAGATATATAAAGGTATCAATCACCAATACCGGGGGGGGGGGGGTTCTGCAACGACCGCCAAATAGGCAAGACGCCTATGTTACCTCCAGTTAGACATGCAACACGCCACCTGCCGGAATATCTCCAACTGAAGTATATCTGAAGACATGTAAATATGTATATAACTTTTCTTCCTAATATATTATTGTTATACCTTTACTTTCGTGTTCTTGTTAATTATTTGTGCAGACACAACAGAAATGTTAATCTCAAAGTTTACTAGTGAGGATCGAACTTATGATCTATAATAAACAGAATGACTGGTTATTGAATTGCAATAAGCAAATCCACTTTTTTTTGTTTAATTTTATTTTAGTCGAAGTTCTCAGAAATCCAAGGATCCGTTTCCTGGGTCTAATAATCTCCATATGAGACATACACAGTTATTCGAATATTCCATTAAAGTTCTTGTTTACATCTTAAACACTAAGTTAGTAAAGAACATAATTTTTTTTCCTCTTCCCAATTGACAATTTAAATATGATATTAGTATATCTTTCTTGTGGTCTTCTTGGTCTTATTGGATCCCAGGATAAGAATTCCTCTGGTCTGGTGGAGTATCCAGCTTTGTGCTGTTACTTGAGGTAACATCACTATGAATGCAATAGTAGGGTAAACTAGACTCGCAATCTTTATTAGGGAAACTATTAGAACAGAAGAATAACTCTGAAACAACACATCGTCTTCTTCATACATATCCTAGAATTGATTATGACCTTCACTTTCACCGAGGTGAACGATTTATATGACCTTCACCGAGGTGCGCGACTTGATACACAAAAATAAACCGCCTCTTAATCACCTGCTAACGCATGCGTCACTGTAATGTCCAATGACAACAACAACAACAACCTTCTCACTGGACCTGCCTTTATACCACTATCTCAATCCCTTCTCTTGCGCATGCGCCTGTAGATTCCTGACAATCTCGAGACTTCCGCTTATAAAAACCCAAGTTTTGTTGTCGCGCATGCCTATACAAGGCACAAACACGAGGGCGTTTGTTGTGTTGGTAAGTACTACATTGATTTCAAACATAATAGGTTCCTCCCAACCAATGGACTTAATGTCATGCTAGAAGTGTGGTTAAAGATTGTGCAATTCTTGTTTCACTAAACTTTTTATTACACAGGGTACCTTTTCATGCAGTATCGATGCGTCTCTTGAGACGGTCAGAGATAGACTTTTCTTTACCTGTATTAAAATAAGTATATTTTTTATTTAACTCCTTTCAAACTTTGGCTGAAGTTATTTTTGTTGGCTTATTAATCGATCCTATAATTTTGATCCCCTTGGAACTTTGTGTGTCTGTAGGTGCCCTGAAAAATATGCATTCGAAAATAATGCACGATTTTTTGAATACTGACACAAAATTAGAATATTTTACGTTAGCAAGATTAGCAGTTTGAATTCTCTGAGCATTTGAGTGTTGTTAAAATACACTAGAGTATATCGACAATACCGCACGTTTTGGAAATGAAAAGACAGTTAAAGAAGCTAGAGCAGACAAAGATATTTCATTTATTAATAGTTTGTCTACCACAAAGTATTAAAACGGTAACTGAGACAAGTAAGTAATGGTTAGGGCTGTGATAACAAAATTTTTTTCATTCTTTAGACTCTCAAGTATATATCCGACGCAGTAAGACACAGTCAATCAACCCAGAACCACATCAGTCCATATAAAAAACATATAAGATACTAGCAGGGGTATCCGGCGTTGCCTGAGTGTTTGGAGGTGTAAAAGAAAAAGAAAGTGTTAATAGTTAGGAGGGCTCGGACCCATAATGCGAAGGCAGAAAAGAAAATGACAGAAAATGTGACCTCTTACCGCTACGTTACGAGGCCATAGGAAGTGAAAAGCATTCAAATTTAGCGATGTTAATCAAAAAGTTGACTTGCTAAGTGAATACACAGGTGCAGAAATGAAGTTGGCTGAAGGCCAGTTCGGCTTTCTGCTGTTTCATTTATTTGTTTCCCCACGATGTTGAGGAAAACCAGCCCCCCCTAAAAAGAAAGTGCCCAAATGAATAGCAATTGTCTGATATGAGAGGTTTCCCTCACATTGATCAAAGCTAATTGCTTTCAAAACGTCCCAACACGAAAGGCTGCTTTGCTTTCGATTAGTTTTGTTTTTATACGAAAAAGACGAACAGATACGTGACAGAAGGGAATAGTGTAAGTTTTGTAAAAGTCTCTCAAATAAAAGGTATAGACGATCTCCGTTCGCAAATTGCAGATATTACAATCTAGGAAGTATATAAAAAGTTTTAAAATATAGTAACCCCTGCAAAAAAAAGCCTGTGGTGGACATACAAAAACGCGCGACCACTTTTGCCTTTTATGTATATAGATTAACGGATATATACTCCAGAGTCAAAACAATGAAAATAATATGCTGTTGTCACAGCCCTAGTGATTATATACACAAATATGTTGTTTCCATGCAAGAAAAGTGCACGTTATTCACATAAAAAAGATAATGGAAAGACTTAGATTTTCTCCTGATGACATTTTTATTAAGGGAATTGAGTTGCCTGTAACATATCTAACCACCAAATGGAGAAGAAATTTGGTTTTAATTCTAAATCACATGTCGGTGAAGGTGTTCTCAACTAAAATATGGTAGACACTTGACTACATTTTTTTTTTTTTTATCAAGGGAGTCTAAATTTTTTTTACCAACTGCCATAACTCTCATCTAGAAAAACAATTCCTTCCCAAAGGGAGATAACTCAGATCTTTGCATTGATTTTTCATGGTAGCTGCTATGGTCTGCTAACGTGTGCAAACTGAGAGATGTGTTGGAATGCTTAGCTCTTCGTAGGATTAACTGGAATATACAAGATCTGATTTTTATTTTGTCTTTTTGCATGCATTACAATAAATAGTACATCCAGACTAAGGAATGAGGAAAAAGTGAAAAAAATAATAATTACTTATAGAAATTGAATGCCTTGGAAAGAAACCAAAATGTATTCTTGCTATTCTTTGCAGAAAGTCTGTAACTTTCCAAAATTTAAGGAAACAAAACTACGAGGGTCCTTCCAAAAGTACTGCCTCCTAGTTTTTAACTAAAAAACTAAAACGTTGAAGAGCTATAAAGAGCAATTAGCAATAACCCCTTTTTAAAAGAGAGAAGGCAAACTCTGGGAGAATGGACCTCCTAGAACTGCACATAACCAACATTACACTGCAATCAACAGGGGACAGGTCATTATAGGAATGGTCTAATCGTTGTTGATTTTGGGGAACGAGGATTGTTGGGTGAAGGGGATGTGATTAAACTTTGATCTTACATTTACAAATTCCATGGAACAAGTCTCGCGAGATTCTTTTCATTTTAATTTCTCACTTTCACCTGTTATATTTACAGCAGGCATTTTTCTTTATTCTATCATTATTTTCATGAAAGGTGCTCGACTGAGCTCCAATCGTTGGTTGCTCTTTGTGAGACGTTTGCAGCAAGAACTCATTCTGCTATCACAATGAAAAATGACTTTCTTTTCTCCTTCCAAGTGCTTAGCATAAAGTGGAATTTCCATGGACAGAGCTTCTTTGCAAGACCTTGCCATCTGTGGAACACATTATTGCCAGACTGCATCCCTACTGATTAGAACTGAGTCAACTTCACATCCAATGTCAACAAATGCTTGTCCAAAACCGCCCCATAAGTAATAATCAGTTCATACCATTGATCAATGTTAGTACTCTCATAGTGTTCCTCATATTTTGATTGACAATCATTTTCCTCTCGTTAATTCTTATCTGTAAGTAGCTCTTGGGCTTGGTAAATGGTCACTCATTAATAAAAAAAAAAGTGAATGCTGGGGAGTCCAGCTGGGTGCGTTGAGGTGGGATCCTTAACCATAAAGCCATTGTTGAGGTGGCATTTTTCTCTGCTGTGTGCAGTTCTAGGAGATCCACTCTTCTAAGCCTTGTTTTCTCACCCTTTGAGAAGTAATTAGTTTATTGTTAATTGCCTGAGGTGCCTCTACTGGAGAATGCCAGTTGGACTTCTTTTTTTTTTTGGCAGGCCAGGGTACTAGAAGATGCTGATTTTTCTATTCCCACTTTCCCGACTTTCATGACCGGCATGATGGGAGGGAGATAAACATAGGAATTCGGTTATTCTGAGGATGCAGAGGAATAACAAGGTTGTGGTTTGGTGGATTTGTATGTTATTGAGGCTGAAGGTGCTCAGACTCAAGTCGACTCTGTGTTGCAACCGCCTGCAGTTGTATGGACATATGGAATGAAGCCTCGTTTGGATCAATAGATGTACACGCATCGACACAGAATAAGTCAATCAAAGATGACCTCAAGCAATGACACATTGAAACAAAGCATAAATAGTTGAATTTAATGGAAGAATTTATTTTGTACCATGTACCGCCAATGTGCAATTCGCATCTGATGTGGAAAAAACATCAAATACTTTCATACAAAAAAAAAAAACACATGAAAGAAAATGTTAGCTGAATTGTGACGTCACATGTCCCCTGCTCAACAACTCACCGGTCACAACGTTGTGTGGCCTGGATTTTTTTCATTCTAATACTGGCGGTGTCATCGTCTTTTATGCCTTAAAATAAAACAAAATATAAGCAGAAACACAAGATAATGCTGACTCCAATGCATTCTGTATATATTGGTCAGACTTTGGGTGCGACTGTGTATGTACTTTCTGTCAAGGCTGTGTTCAACCGTGGGGTTGCACACAGCCTCGTGGGGTCCAGGTGAGGGAGGGGGTGATAACGTCGATAGTATCACACTAAGAGTAAGTTTCTTAAATTTGTTAGTAGGAAGTTAACCAAAAGCATTTGCATTAAGATATACAGGGTGTCCCAAAAGAAGCTGATGGTTAAAAAAAATGTATAACTTTCTTAATTTTTTATATTTTTCTTTTATTTTTTCAAATCATCTAAGGTAACCCTTCCATGGTCATTATGAGTTGTTACATTACCGAGGACCGGATATTTATCGTAAAGTCGTATTTTCGGTTGAATGAGTCAATATCAGAAACTCAAAGAGAATTTCTACGAAACTTCAACACAAGAAATTCCCCTACTCCCAATGCAATAAAACCAGCCACCATAAATGCCCTTGAAAACAATGTAGAGGAGAAAATTAGGGCCATAAGCCCTGAAATATGCCCTGAAAGTGATGTGCTGGACAATGCCCTGCAGAGAGCACAAGAGTGTGAAAATGAAAATGGCGGACATCTGAGTAACATCATTTTTCATAACTAAAATTAGACCTTGTGAAAAACATACCCTAGATTAAGTTGTGTAAATAAAATTAGAATAAGTAGACTATCATATCTTACTATATCTCAAAAAATCACGGAGAGGCTCATCTACCTACATATGAAAATTTGTAAGCATAATTAAAATATTGAGGAAGTTAAACAAATTTAAAATCCGTCAGCTTCTTTTGGGACACCCTGTACATTCAATAGTACTATAAGGATCATCAGAATATCTCGCTCATTTTGTTTGGTATTTTTGATAATTTTGATTGTTAGTCTTAAATTACTTTGCAAATAAAATGCAGATTTACATTTTGAAACTGTTAAAATCGAACATTAATTTTTTACTTTTCTGAATTTTTGAGATGAGGATTGGTTATTTGTATTATTTGGATTCGTCGGACTACTGTTTTCATCTTGAGTGTGATTTTCATAACGTTTCGGTTAATGTATCCTCCAACCTTCTTCAGGTGTATCTTGTCAAACTCGTGAATGTTTCTGTCAAACTCAGGAATTTAGACGGAATTTCGAGTGGAACCCTTTATTTACTTCACGGAGGTAGCGTGTTCTTGTTCTGTCAGCCATGACAGGATAAAGATCCTAAGTAATTCGCAATTGTATTTTTCGGTCGATCACTCTGAGGATTGAACCTACAACATACAGAGAATATTACTTTTTATAATTGATTTTTCCAAGTACTCTAACCACTGTGCCACGGGTCCCTGAGTTCGACAAGATACACTTGAAGAACGTTGGAGGTTATATCGACCATAACGTTCTGAAAATCACACTCAAGATGAGAACAGTAGTCCGATGAATCCAAATAATACAAATTTTTTACTTGTTCCAAAAATTTGTTTAATGTTCCGAAATTTTAATATAATTTTGAAATAGTAAAAATAATTTTAATGCAAGTAAAAAAATTAATGGCTGCCAATTAATGTTCAATTTTAAGTTTAAAAATATAGATTCCATACAAAAATCCATAGGCTTTTTTCAGAAAAGTAATTGGTCGCCTAATAACTTTTTAAAACTTTTTAAATCACATGTAAATCGTAATATCTCAGAGTTAACAACGGAGCTCGCCTGTCTATTTAATTTGCTTGACTTCGGGAAGATAAATATTCAACAGTTTTCGCTCGCCGCATGTAGGTTAGGCCTTTTCCTATAATGTTTCCCCCTACCCCCAACGTCTTGGGGGGGGGGGGGAAATGCATTCCCGCACTAAATTAAATGCTACCCCGCAGTCAAAGTTGACCTCATTAAGTCATTAAAACGTGCACCTGCCAATTTAAGTAATTAAATAAATTCAAACGTGTTTCTGTCAGTATGTCGCGGTGGCGCAATGGTTAACGTCGCACGTTTTTGTTTTTCACACTTTAATTTCCAACTTTGCCTCAAGGGTTCGGGTTCGATGCTCATACTTTCCTACCAAAACTTTTTTTATTTTAACCCCCCACCCTGGAGTTTTGATTTACCTAAAACCACACACACCTCCAAACACCCGGGCAACGCCGGGTAACCCTCGCTAGTACTTTTATAAATCAGAGTCCATTTTCTGTAGGCTGTTTTTGAACCCAGTCAACGACCGGTACTTTTGCTAGTCTATAATATAAATCTCACCTGTCTGTTTAAATGTATGTATGTATGTATGTATGTATGTATGTCTGCATAAAAATTTCGACAGAGGCTATGGATTTTCATAAGATCGGCATTGTTTTGAAGCTTGCCCTTTCGGACGACAAATATAGAAAAATTGGCTAAAAACATTAATTCTTCACCCTCAACTGGCCATTTTTATAGAGGGAGGGATCGCTTTTTGTGCCAATATTTTCGAAAGTCATCCCCTCTTTTCGATTTTCAAAATGTGTGTGTATGTTTGTATGTCTCACAAAAACTTCTGACATACACGTCGGAATGTGACAAAATTGGTATCGTTTTAAAGCTCGATCTCTCGGACGACGAATATTGAAAAATTGGCCAAAAACGTTAATTCCTTCATCCTCAACTTGGCCGTTTTTCACGAGGAAGGGTCGCTTTTTTCATCGACATTTTTGCAAAACATTGTCTCCTTTCAATTGACTACTTTTAATTCCAATGCTTTCACGATGGACGCATCAGCTAAGACGTTAGTTTTTGTTTTTTTTTTTCACCTTCTTTTCGTCCTTCGCATTACGGGTTTGAGCTTACCTACTACCACATTTTAGTTTAATACCTCTCTCCACCCGAGCTGCCTACTATTGTTTTGATTTCTCCCTCATCTCTCCACACCCGGGCACCCCTGCTACTATCATCTTTTTTTTTTTTTTTTTACACCTTTCTCCATTTGACCCCCTCTACACCTCGCCACACCCAGGCAATGCCAGGTACCCTCGCTAATAAGTAATATATCCCAGAGGCTTGAAAAAATTGCATTTTAATTGTTCTATGTATTATTTGGATTCTTCGGACTGCTGTTCACGTCTTGAGTATTATTTGCACAACATTTCAGCCGATGTAACCTCCGACCTTCTTCAGGTGTTATTCATTTATTTTTTTATTTTACTTTTGGAATTCTTTAAGGTGAGGTTTCATAAGTTGGGCATTCATTTCTTTTTGCAGACGGTTATCTTCATCTTTATAGTTGTTGTTGTTGTTTCACCATGCAGGGCAATGGATAAGTTGGCCAAAAACGTGGTGAGACAACAACAACTATGGAAGGCAGTAATTACTGGGGATACAGTTACAAGACTCAGCATTCCTATCCCATCATGGTTAATCACTTGAAGAAGGCCAGAGGATGAGTTGGCTGAAACGTGGTAAAACAACAACTATAAAGAGGAGAATATCAATCCACTAAAAGAATGAATACATTCTTCAGATGTATCTTGCCAAACTCAAATCTTACTGTCGAACTCTGAAATCTGCACAGAATTTCATACAGAATATTTAAACTTTGGAGGTAGTATGTTCTTGTTCTGTCAACCATAATCGGACAGAAGTAATTAAATAATTCACAACTATAGTCTTAGTATCGCCTGCACTGAGAATTGAACCATCAACCTCCAGAAGAGTGTCACTGACAATTGAATTTTACCTAGTGCTTTATTGGTCACATCACGTGTCCTTGTGGCCAATTCTAATATGAATTTTGGGAGCATTAAACCTAACAGTAGTTTGAATAATACAAATTATCAATCTTCATCTAAAAAAATTTAGAGACTCAATTGTTCTAATTAATCATAATTTGCAATTAATTTACCAAGTCGTACATTTCTTAGTTTCTGTCTACCACTTTGTTGTTTTATCCTCGCTTCTGTCACTCTCTCTGTTTATTAATAGACAAAAGTAGTAAAACTATAAAACTCAAGATTAGGATAGTCTATTATAAATAGAAGGAAATATCGCCATAAGTAGTAATACTATTTAACTTTTAGCTGGAGGAGGAAAAACAAAGAGAGAGAGAGAGAGAGAGAGAGAGAGAGAGAGAGAGAGGTGGCGGGAGTGAGGATGTAGCAAGCAGAAAGAAATCAATTTTGGATTTTTCTTTTTTTATATATTTAACTGGCTTTGCTAACTCACTTTTTCCTGATTCAATCGAACCCGAGCTCAATGGTTGACACAAAGGGTCACATTCTTGTTTTCTAGAATTTCTATAAAATGATGTAATGCCAGTTGTATTTTATGTTAAAAAGCAAGATTCTTCCAAAATTATTTGGTATAGAGTTTATACATTTTTTTTTCTGCTAATCTTCCTTGTACTGTATGATGATGTGCTTGCACCAAAAGTCGGTAATGGCTGACCAAATCACATATGTAAGAGATTCATAAATATGTATGGCTTTCGGATTATAACTTCTCCCCTTTTTCTCTCTCTCTCTCTCTCTCTCTCTCTGTGATAAGTGCTAGAAAATTTAGTTATACCTGTAGCGCAGAGGGGCTAAGGTAGAGGAGGGGCCGCGTTTGCTACAGGAAATGCTTAGATATTGTGAGCAAGCGATAAGTGAAAGAAAGGTAGCTTTGTTCTACTATTAGGCTGTATTTAGAGATGCCATTAACATTATGTTTTCGTTTTGGTTGTTGCGTTCACAAAGTTTCGACACTTGTACACTTCAGCCTTCTTCAGGTACCCTTTGTTGATGTAGTCGGTAACTTTCTGTGAATTTCAAATAGAAACCTTTGTTAAATACAGAAAAGAAGAATAGAAAATGAACGTTGGGTTTATTTTCAGCAGCATCCTAACCTTCGCTTCCATTAATTTTGTCCTTTAGGCTTTACATTCCACAAGCGATGTTTTTCACAAAGGAAGAAAAAAAAATGCTGCTTTCTGGGCCAGAATCTATTCATCTATACCATCGTTTGTTAGTTTTTGACCTTTAAATAGTATTTTTAAATCTCCTTACGTCAAGTGGCTTCATGTACTGTCTTGAGTGATTTCCATGGAAGAAAAAATACCGCACTAGTTCTATTGTTCTATGCTTCTTAGATATTGTCGTTTAGAGTAGTTAAGGTAACAAAGTCTGCTCACAAAGAAAGACCATGGGAAGAAACGATAAGGATGGATTTGAAAGAAAGATGGATAAATAAAGACCTGACCAGAGATACATTGATTTGGAAATCAATTTCTAAAAGCCGTTCAACACATGCCAGCATGTATAACGGATATATAATCGATGATATCAGTTATTATTATTATTATTATTATTATTATTATTATTATTATTTATTTATTTTTTTTTGTAAGTTCCTTTACCAAAGATTGAACTTGTAAACTCCATAATTCATTCTAGAATATCTATTATTATAACACTAAATGTTAGTTAATGAACGTTTGTTTCCCCAAGGGATTTTTTTCTATATTACTTTAATAACACAAAATACTTGTTAAAATATAATTTAGTTTTGGGGATGATTATGTTTGAAAAAACAAAACAAAACTGTTTGTATTATTCTAATTAGCAATGATTTATAATTTACTGAAAAAAGTTATCCATCTCTCTCACTCTCTCCTAACTGAAGTTATTCTCTATCGCTACAAATTTACTATAAGAACATTATGGAGTATTATTGTCATCTCTGTCCCGTTTGAAAGTTCTTGACAAGGTACAGTAATGTATCTGTAATTTAATTATCAATATTCTTTCTTATCTACAACTTTTCTCTCACAGACGTGATGTTGCTAGTCTCAGTTTGGCATATATTCTTCAGAATTACCTGATCTATTCTTTGCTTCCTTTGTTCCAGCTCGTCTGACTCGTTGGTCTAGTGGTCTCCATCACTTTACTGCTTTGATACTCCATTGTAATACAGTGTCCTATTTCAGTAGTTTCTCTCCAATAACTACAGGCTTGTGAAACTCTGTTCCTGCTGACTGTTTTCCTCCTACCTATAGACTTGGTCTTTTCAAGACCAAGCCTAACAAGCATCTCCTGTCTTTACTGTCTCTCTGTTGATTCAACCTGTCTTTAATATTTCTTAATATCTATGTGAGCATTTAGAGAGAAACTAACTTTTATTTTTCAGCATTGCGATCAAATTTGAATATGTCCGTTTGCACACTATAAATACACGTGTGAATTAGATGGTAAAATAAGTTTCTTTAGTTGTAGTTAATAATGATAATAATAATAACGATAAAAATAATAATGATAATGATAACAATAATGATGATGATAATGATAACAATAATAATGATGATGATAATAATGATAATAATAATGAAAATAATAATAATAATAATAATGATAATGATGAAAATGATAATAATAATGAGAATGATAATAATAATGATAATAATAATAATGAAAATAATAATAATAATGATAATAATAATAATGAAAATAATAATAATAATGATAATGATAATAATGAGAATGATAACAACAATAATAATAATGATAATAATAATAATGATGATAACAATAATAATAATGATAATAATAATGATATTAATAATGATAATAATAACAATGATGATGATAATAATGATAATAATAATCATAATAATGATGGTAACAATGATAATAATTATAATGATAATAGTAATGATGAGAATAATGATAATAAAAATAATGATAACAATGATGATAATGATAATAATAATAATAACAATAATAATAATAATAATAATAATAATAATAATAATAATACTTCTGCATTATTCAGACTGTTGTTCTCATTTTGAGTGTTATAATATATCCATTACACCACATATCCTTGTGAACAAGTTTTTGGTATAGTTTATCCAATCGTTTCCATTTTTGTATAAATTCGATAGTATCAAGTTGATATTATGTTTCTGAATTTCTGAGATGATGAAGGATAATTTGCATAATTTGACTAATGTTCTCATCTTGAGTGTTATTTCATTTCAGCCAATGTAACCTCCGACTTTCTTCAAACACGGTTGCTATCCATTTGTTTGTTTACTGAAAGCATTTTGCCCTATATACTTTGCTTCTCAATTGCTGTATTTTGCCATTTAATTTGCATTGTGTGTTCCTACAAACCGTAAGCACATATGTAAATTGGATAGCAAAATAATGTCTTTTCTTACTTCCATATTATCGATAAAGATAATATAAGCAGTAAAGAGACTTATTATTTTTATTTATGTACAAAAAATGTCTTATTTTTTTCATTTTACTTCAGTCAAAGTTCTCATAAATCAAGTAGGCCACTCCCTAGGTTCTAACGCTTAATCTCTTTATGAGATACTTAGGTGTTCGAATGTTCCATTATTCTCCTTTACCTCTCAAATACTGAGTTTGGTAAAGAAATTGGGAACATTTTTCCTCTTTGCAATTGACCATTTGAATATGTTGTAGTATATCTTGCTCGTAGTCTCTTGGTCTTATTGGATTCCAGGACAAGAATTCATCTGGTCTGGTGGAGTATCTAGCTTCGTGCTGTTACTTGAGGTAACATTGCTTGGAGAAGATGGACTATTCTTCATAAAAGCTAGTGTGGGTTAGCCATAGTGAGGAGATCTTTTTTGGGCTGTGAATATTATGTGATTTTGAATATTCAATCAGGGTTTATTCGTAGGAAAAAGCATCCCCATGCCAGGTTGTCCTGCCAAACCCGTGTATAGAGAGACCTTAGACACTCGAGGACAGTGTCTAGTAGGTATTCAAGTTTAGGTATGTCAGAGTTTATGATTTTTTAATGAATATTTTAATGAAATAAATAGTGTTCATGGTTGTGACACAACGGATTGAAAGGAACGTTTAATGGATTTAAAATTTTGATATTTACTTGATTGCTTGTGAGCCGTTGTTATGTATATTTTATTAAATATAGAATTTCTTAACTTTGATGTTCGTTGCTAATTATGTTTTTACAAGAATTTTACAAAATCAAAATCGGAATATATTATGATTATAAACTGTCTCTCTCTCTCTTCTCCTTTTCTTTCTCGCTCTTTCTTCCCCTTTCTCCTCTTTTCTCTCTTTCTTCCCCTCTCTCTTTTCTTTCTTTCCTTCTTCTTCCTCTTTCTTCCCATTTCTCTCCTTCTTTCCCCTTTCTCCTTTTCTCTTCTCTCTCTTTCTTTCCTCTTTCTCTCTCTCTCTCTCTCTCTCTCTCTTCCGCCTCTTTATCTTTCTCTTCCTCTCTTTTCCTTTCTTCATTTCTCTCTTCCCTCTCCTTCTTTCTCTTCCCTCTTTCTTTCTCTTCCCTCTTTCTCTCTCTTCCTTCTTTCTCTCTCTTCATCTTTCTTTTCCTTTCTCTCTCTCTCTCTCTATTTCCCCTATCTCTCTATTTCCCCTTTCTTTCTTTCCCTTTTTTCCCCTTTCTCCTTTCCTCGCACTCTTTCCTTCCTTCTCTCTTCTCTAATATCTTTCATCTTTCTGTCTTTGAATTTTTGACATCTTATTTTAAAAGAAAAGGATTTCACATAGAATATTCTATCATAATCATGTTCAATCTTCTTGTCTCACCTTTATGATTAGATGTTTTCTGAATGATTCCCAACTTTTCCTGTCTGTTGCTATTCTGCTTGTGCCACTCTTCAGGATCATGTTATCAATCTATCTCTTCCATACCCTAAGCGCTCTAATATAATACGGCTTTTGACCATCGACGTCACTGTGGGACACATTTTGCCTTTGGATCATTCTGGGTGACTAATGGCAATCAAGGTGACCATAGCATTGATACATCATTCTGCGACATACTTTTTCATGAAAACCATTAGAGTAAGATCAGCAATTTTTTTTCAATCTGATGCGTTGCAACCAGAATCATGTCGTTCTTGCATTCCGTCCTTGATAATTTCTTACAGACATACAAATCTGTGTTTGCTGCCCCTCTTGTGTGTTTATTCATGTGTTTTGTAAAATTGTTGACAGCTGCCTGAACACTCTCCATCTGGCATATACATGTAATTTTATAGTGTCATTTTTTTTATTGTTGATTTTTTTTTTTTAGTCGTTTTCATTCCAAAGAAGGCTCATACGTAAGGGACTATTATTTGGGATCATGTCTACAGTGGTTTATGCAAGGAGATGAGTAAGATATTTGTTTGCATTATATTTAAACTTTTGCATGTTAGTACAGACAGGGAAGCAGGAAACAAGGAAGGAATTATAAAGTGCAGCAGTCCAAGGGAAGAAATTATTAAAGTAGAATGCTTTTCAGCATCTAGTGTCCTCAACAGTAAAAGGTTTGGATTTTTTTGCTTGTCAGGTTTGTCGGGAGTATATACGTCAAGGAGACATGAGTGCTATTCCCATCCATCCATCCAGCATGGCCGTAGCCGAGATTGAACTCGCTGCACAAATTTGTAGTGTAATTCAAATCTTGTTGGTAGCTGAATATTTGATGTTTCGCCAAGGCTATCAAAGGTATTTTTTATTGTGATGCCATCACTAGATGGGGTGCCTACCATGGCTTAAGAGAGGCCCATCTACCCTAGAGAGAAGGATAGACCACACCAGTTTCTCAACCTGGTATTTTACCTCGTGGTACATACAGCGCCTAACCTTCCCAAATGATCACCCATCTGGTACTGGCCAGGCTCAGCATTGCTTAACTTCGGTGATCTGGCAAGAAGCAGTGTGTCAACGTGATTATGCCATGCTATTAACTCATGGGAGCACATTCCATTAAAGTATTTGTAAAACAGGCACAGAGATGTAACATTGCAGTTGTGGACAAAGACCTGAAGCTTGTCCAATCTGTGTCAGTTTGCACATTTGCATGAATTGTGTTACCAAGGTAGGTGGATTTATTGACTCTTTCAACAGGGTAGAATGATAAAATTGTCGCCCTAGAAAAATTGACATGATTCCATTTCAACTAGCTGAAAGCTGGTCTTCTGTTTTAGTTGCAGACATTCTACTAGTTAGCCAGTTGTGTACAAATCCCAAAGGCGATAGAAACCTTTTATCATGTTTTAAAGTGACATAATATTCAACGAGCGAGATCGAAGATGCGCCACTGTACAACTCATGCTCTCTACCAATCCAAGTTATGAAAAGAGGGTCATTGCCAGCACCCTCCAAATGTATCACTGGATTACCACGAATAACAGGGATGTGCCCAATGTGATGAAAACAAAGTTTCCAGTCACGGTTATGGTCTTTGGTGTGATTTCAAATGAAGGCTATATCATGCCACCTCACATCTTCAAAGTCGGCTTGAAAGTCAACACCAAAGTGTAACTGGATGTGCTGAAGAGTGTAGTGATCCCCTGATGCAATCAGGTGGCTGCTGGCAAAACTTGGGTCTGGCAGCAGGACTCAAGAGCGATAGGTGCCTTCTATCATGTCTGAAAGTGACACAATGTTCAATAAGCGAAATCAGAGATGCACTGCTGTACAACTCATGCTTTCTACCAATCCAAGTTATGACAACAGGACTATTGCCACCACCCTCAAAATGCAAATCAAGACAGCTCAACACTTGAAGACATGGCTCAACGCATCGAATGACTCATGGTTATGGTATGTAGGTGTGGCTTCAAGTGAGAGCCATAGCATGCCACGTCATATCTTTGAAGTTGACTTGAAAGTCAACACCAAAATGTACCTGGATGTGCTGAAGTGTGGTGATCCCCTGGTGCAATTAGATGGCCGCTGCCCAAACCTTGGCTGTGACAGCAGGACTTGATATTAGTTCACAAGTCTGAAGAGACCCAGACTTGGTTTCAGAAGGAGTGCTATGACTTTGTACCCTTCTCTCACTGGCCCCTTCTTCCCCCGACCTGAATCCGCTGGACTACTTTGTTTGGTCATAAGTTGAGAACATCAACATTATCTCTCACAACACCAAAGCCAGCCTGATCGCTGCCAGCCGCCGAATATTCACCAAGCTCCCTCTGGCACTTGTGAAAAAGGCATGCTTCCAGTTCTAGACCCGTATCGAGGTGGTGATTAAGGCTGAAGGCAGCTACATTGAATAGATGTCAGCTCTACTACATAATCAAGTTACTTGAATTGATTGTTTTTGAATAAAAGTTTTAAGATAAAGCTGTAATGTTGTTTTCTTTAGGGCGACAATTTTATCATTCCACTTCTCTTTCCATGGGATTCAGCTTTCAGCAAATCAGATTATCTATGTCTGCGACACATGCACTGGAAACTTGGTGAACCTTTGTGACACCACTTTATTGCATGTTCTGCATTTGATGGAGTGCGAGTCAGTTCCGAGCTTACAGATTCTGCATGGGTGCAGCTATCATCTCTTTAACATCAGATATCATATGTTTTGTCTTTCATCATATTAATCCTGAAGCCGCCTCTTTCAAGTGCTCATTTTCACCTGTTAAGTGCAGTACTCTCTTCTGTCGAACTGGGTGCACTGATAACAATTACATCCACACACAGACTCAACCACTTATGCAGGTTTTTGTCAGCTTGTCAGGAGAGATTATAAACAAGAGTGGGGCAAGTAATTTGCCCTGATGCACTCTTAGCGCTATTTCTAGGGGTTCAGAGAATACACCAACAAAGGTTATTGTCGATTTATGGTAGTTTGCAAACTGCATTCACTAATTGATTGGGGACAAGCTTAGATCTGAGGACCGAGAGAATAAACTTTCTTGGCACCTTGTCAAAGATTTTTTTTTTTTTCAAAATGAATGAAGACACGAAAAGACTGCTTTTTATATTTCAGAAATTTCTCGTGAAGTTACGATAGTAAAAAAAGAGCATACATAAGATGTTATAATAGACACTCCCCCCTCCCCACCTCTCTCTCTCCCCCCACCTCTCACATTCTCTCCCTTTCTTTTTTCCTCTTTTATTTACATCATTCAATTTCTCAGTCTCTATTTACGTTATTCACCCTCCAATCATCTAAAACACCCACATAAAGGTGAAAAGTGTGTGCACCGACAAGCAAATAAGATAAAATGACGTAATCGTCTTAGTTTTAGTAAAAAACCGGGCAAAAGTTATAGACCGTTGACTTAGAATGAGTGATTTATGCCAAATTAATGGTTGGATATGGTTAAATTTGTGCTCATTTATGCATTAAATACTAATCCATAACTGAGCATCAAACAGATACTGCAATACTTTGTTTGCTGCACCTTATAACAAAGGTACATACAAAATTTCAGCCAAATCGGCTCAGTAGTTTCTGAGAAAACTTCTAGAGTAAATGCGGTTGTGACTAATCCCTATTCCTTATTAATCCTTCACTATGCATCGAACGAATACTATAATACCTAGTTCACTGAACCTTATCCTAACAAAGGTCGATACAAAATTTCAGTCAGATCGGCTCAGTAGTTTCCCAGATAACTTCTAGAATAAATATGATATTTGTGGTGATTAATCTATCTATATATCTATAAACGTGAGAATCTGTGTGCAAGGACACTTCTCAATCTATATATTCAATGAATCTACAGACTTGAAATTTGGTATATAGAGTATTCAGACATGTGGAGATTTTTTTAATCAGTTTTCATCCGGAAAAAGGACTATTAATAGGTCAAAACTAAAAAAATTGAGGGTCATCAGATTTTTATCCGTTTGCTGTTTCACAAATGCGCATGCATGAATCATTTACATTACAGATTCTTCATGTTAAGAATAAGTAGGTTTGAAAACATTTTTTAAAAGCATGTCATGTTAGCCTAATGGTTATTGTACTTGACTCACTCAGTTTAGGTTTTGGTTTCGATCTCAGCTCGAGTATTTTTTTTTTTTTTTTTACTTACAAGAAGGGAACTGTTTAGAAAAAGACATAATACTCGCATGCACATGTCTCAGTTTCTGCATGAATAAAAATATAATATTTATGCGTATTTTACGACCAGGCAACGCCGGGCGGCCTGCTAGTACCTAATAATCCCTAACTGTGCATTGAACGAATACCATAATACTTAGTTCTCTGCACCTTATAACAACAAAAGTCCATATAAAATTTCACCCAGATCGCTTCTGTAGTTTCTGTGGGACGGACACAGACAGTCAAACTAAGTATATAAAATAAAAATTAGCTGTTGCATTTTGAGCATTCAATTCTTGCATAATACAAACATCTGTCGCCATTCGGTTCATTGTGCTTGTGTATTGTGATTCATCAATATGTCACGATTTCTTATTGTCGAATGCATGTCATTCTTTCATATTTTTATGTCATCTTTTGTCGATTTTTTGTCAGAAAATAATATTTGAATAAAAACGAATTTAAAAATAAGCCATTAATATATAAAAAAAAATCAGTGTCTTTCTCATATTTCTAGTCTTTATTAAACTCGCGTACAACAGCTGTTTGCATTGTGCGTGGTGGGTGACATGTTAAAAACAAGATAAATGGGCATTAACACCACCTCATCAACACACAGCAATTATGCTAATTATGGAGGAGAAAGAAATACGAACGTGGAATGAACGCAACCAAAATGAAAATAAAACATTTAATACAAATCTACTAAAATTATTCATATCACGTTGCAAATTGTTTGAGGGGAAATAACTCTTTCTTTTAAATACTTCCCCCTCTTCCTCTCTCTCCACACACACATATATATTTATACACACACACACACACACACATATATATATATATATATATATATATATATATATATATATATATATATATATATATAGTCATCCACATACTACTGTTCCGCTGTTTCACAGCTCATCAGTGCGGCTAGACAGGCAACTGCCTCAAGCCAGGATCGAAACCTGACTGCCCAAATGACAGTCAAGGCTTCTCACCATTACGCTCTATGGCTAATGCTGTGTGGGTAATAAATTAACGATGTTTTGACATCGTCCAAATGGCTCTGCTCGATTTGTTTACACAAAGTGCCTCGCTTAATACGTTAATGGCAGTTTGTATATCACGTCCCAATATACGATATATATATATATATATATCTCGCAATCATGAAGGGAAGACTTTTATAATTCATGATTAAGAACGTTTTAAAATAAAATAAACGGGGTGAATAGGAGGAAAAAAAACATGGGGGAATTAGCTGACCGGTTTCCCCCTCGCTTTCTCAAAACTTTATCGAGGGGTTTGAAAAGAGGGAATCGAAATTATGTACAATTTAAAATAAAAATCATGTTGCATTACGTTATGTGTGGGGGGAATAAAAGAAGAAAAAAATATATACATAAAATAGAACTCTGTCACTTAAGTAAATTTGAATACAACAGTGGCATTTCCCCATGGCTACTATCATTAATAAAAGACAATAACAAAATTACTAAAAATCATACATATTTTCAGGCAAGGCTTCATAGCCCAATAATCAAATGCCAGATCAAACCCACAACTACTTTGTCTAGTTGTGGATTTGATCATTACCATGCTGATAACTACTACAGGGTGGCATGATAAAATGTTCGCCATAGAAAAGACAACGTGATTACATTTCCGTTTGATGAAAACCGATTTTCTTATTTGTTGTAGATTATCTAATAGTTGGCCAGTTTTGTACCAGTCCCAAGAGCGATAGGTGCCTTCTATCATGTCTGAAAGTGACACAATGTTCAATGAGCGAAATCAGAGATGCACTGCTGTACAACTCATGCTTTCTACCAATCCAAGTTATGACAACAGGACGATTGCCACCACCTTCAAAATGCAAATCAAGACAGCTCAACGCTTGAGGACATGGCTCAACGCATCGAATGACTCATGGTTATGGTATTTAGGTGTGGCTTCAAGTGAGAGCCATAGCATGCCACGTCATATCTTTGAAGTTGACTTGAAAGTCAACACCAAAATGTACCTGGATGTGCTGAAGTGTGGTGATCCCCTGGTGCAATTAGATGGCCACTGGTAAACGTTGGCTGTGACAGCAGGACTTGGCATCAGCTAACCTGAACCCGCTGGACTACTTTGTTTGGTCATACATCGAGAACATCACCAACATGACCTCCTACAACACCTAAACTAGCCTGATCGCCGCCATCCACCAAGTATTCGCAAAACTTCCACATGCACTTGTAGAAAAGGCATGCTCCTAGTTCTGGACCCGTATTGGGGTGGTGATTGAGGTTGAAGGTGGCTACATTGAATAGATGTTAGCTCTACTACATAATCAAGTTTCTTGAATTGATGTTTTTCAATAAAAGTTTTAAAATAAAGTGATAGTGTTGTTTTATTTAGGGCGACACTTTTATTGTTCTAACCTGGTATCTATGGATTATGTGGCAGATTACAGCTCTGAAATAATGTTGGTTTCTGATTTACAGAGTTGATTTGAGTCACGTGTTAAATGGAGTGTGTTGAGTGTCCTGCAGTGATCCAACTTTTGTATTTGAAAGGTCGCACACCACAGGACACCTTCGATAAATAAAATAAACATATGTTAAGGATGCCTCATCATATGACCTTGTAAAACACTGCTATTATGAATTCAAACATCAGAAATTTGTGGAAGCAGTTCCCAGGTCTGGTCACCCTCTTTCTGCCATCAATGAGGCACTCGCTAGTCAAGTTGGGGCTCTCACTTTGGAAAATTGACGCATGACTATTTGCCACATAGATTAATATTATCTAAATAAGCGTTGTGTAAATTATAAAGGAGAAAAAATATGCAGTTAAAATTCCTAGAAATACTAACCAAGTTAAACAGATCGCAAACTTAGAACTTGCATAAGTCAATTTACCACTGGGAAATTCACAAATACAAAATGAAATGAGACTATATACCAGTGAAAAATAAACTGAAATTGTGAAATAGGATCATTAACTGTTTATCATGTAACTTTTGCATCTTTAATACACACAGACACACACACATATATATGAAGCATCAATATATATATATATATATATATATATATATATATATATATACATATATTGATATCTCGAAAGACAAGAAGTACCCTCATAAAGGCAGTTGCGCATGTCATTGTGAGGCAAGAGTTGCGCAATATCCAACCACACCTCTACTGAATCGACACTGTTTGAGTCCAGTGACAAGGAGAAATCCAGGAGGACTGGAAACAATGCCGAGATAAGCAGAGAACACATACAGCGCCTAGAAGCCCCAAATGGTCACCCATTTAGTACTGACCAGGTTCAATGTTGCTTAACTTCGGTGATCCAGCAGGAACCAGTGTGTTAACATGATTGTGCTTTATATATATATATATATATATATATATATATACAGACACACTATCTTGAATGCTTACTATACTTCTAATGTCTAAAGCTTCTTTGGATAGACGTTTTCCCTATAAGTAAACCTTGACTAAACATTTAAAATTACATCCTATTCGCAGCCCAAATAAGATCTCTTCGATATGGCTAACCCATACTGGCTTTTCCCCCCAAGTGATTTTATCTCGAGTAACAGCATGAGGCTAGATACTCCACCAGACTAGATGAATTCTTTTCTTTGAATTCAGTAATACCAAGAGACCACAAGAAACGTATACTATAACATTTTTGAATGATTAATTGAAGAGAGGAAGATTATGTTCTCAATTTCTTTACAAACGAACTTTAATGCAATACCTCGAATATTTATGTATCTAATATAGAGATCAAATGTTAGCCATAGGAAGTAGGACCCGTTGATTTCTGAGAACATCGACTGAAGTAAAAAAAAAAAAAAAGATTATATATAAATATTTATATGCATATAAATATGGTGCACTTATTGATCCGCGCTAATTTTTAAATAGTATTTTCAAGTTTAATTGAAGTTTATGATGTCTGTTTTGATTAAATTGTAAGGTTAAAGTACAGAATAGGTACAAAACACCCTCCCTCCCCATGTTAAGAATGGTTTTCTAAATAATAACGTTATTATTTCAGCACGGATCAATAAGTGCACTAGTACCATAAGTATGTATATAAATATTTATACACATATAAATATGTATGCACACTCACACACACACGCACATATATATATATATATATATATATATATGCTTCCTGCTGTCCACATACGTATGTAGGAGCGTGCAGCTGTGTATATGTCGATGTATGTGTTCACGAATATAAGTATCCGTATGTGCGCGTGTGCTTGCATATATGCGTGGGGATGCAGGTATGTCTGAATCAATATATGCATGTAGGCCCATGTATACGCCTGCATGGGTATATGGGTGTCGATGTGTGGGTGTCTGTATATGTGCACATCCATGCTTATGCGCACATACTCAATTTAACATCTTAAGGAAAATTTTGGGTCAGCAGGAGCAGCGCGGGTGTATATGCATGCATGTACGCACATGTGCATGTGTCTGCATGCCTAGGCAGAGATGTATGTGTACAGATGAGCGTTTCTTTGAGTATATGTGTGTGTATGTATGCATGTGTGTGCTCGCATGTATGGCCGCAAGCTAACCCTCTCCAAGCATTTAACAACAAATAAAAATCAAATAGATAAACCGAATCATAGCCCCCCCCCCGGCTCCCAACCTAAGCGAACACCCAACAGGTCAAGACATATTTATCAAGAAATCATCTCACCAACGAGACGCCAAAAACCTTAACCTTAGGACTCGAAATTTAAAGTAATCCCCCTCCTCCCACCCCCACATATCTCCCTCCCCCTCCATGTATCCCTATGCCCTCAGCCACACCAGAGATGAACTTCCCAGACCTCCCACAACCACCTAATGTCCTTAAACTCCAAAACTAAAACATTACCGACATACCAAGTACCCCCTCCTACCTCTCCCCCTTGTTCCCTTCCTCTTTTTCCGCTTTTCTCTCGCACCCCTCCCCTGACACCATTCACTCTTTCATTCCATCATAAACGATCATTTCTGTAAAAGTCTGAGGAAGCTACATGATGGCCAAAAATCGGTCGTGTAGCCGAAACAAAAATGTAACTTAACAGAAAAATACGGTAATAAAAAATAAAACGTATATATATATATATATTTTTTTTTTTTACTATAATAATTAAATACCTACAGACACTAGTGTTTCATCCTTTCGGGATTCTTCAGTGCAGGGTGTCATGATTAACACCAGCCGAACGATTCGAACCCTGCGACACGAGACATCTCTGGCTCGATTAGCGGAGACCGTATCCATTCGGCTACCATTAACCATGTGAAATAGCATTGAATTTTAAACATTTTAATTTAAATGTTCATTACGTCAGTCGGACAGTGATCTAATCGTTATACGATGATATATAAACGTGTGTGCAGGTATAACCCTGGATTGTAACTTCATTCAATGTTTCAGTTGTTTAACGTCATCGAAAATGTAGCATAATATGGAATTAAAGGGGTTGGAGCAGGAGTTTCTTTGATTTTTATTTTTTAGTTTTCCCGGGCAATAGCGGAGCACGGGTCTCGCTAGTGGAGAATAATGGTAACAAACATATAAACAAGGATGAATGAGATGGGATGAATAATTGGATTTTTTTCCATGCGTCGATAGAAACATTACATCCTTCCCTGACACGTGCAGCATCCTGAATTATTGCATTAAAACAATTCTGCTAAAAGCTTGGATTTCTTCTGTCAAAACTAAATGCGTTCTATTGATTTATAAACACGTTGCATAAACTTTTCACGCGTTTATATTTATACAAAAGAAGAATCCTGTGATGAAACACCATGGACTTTTATTGCGTTTATCTGAAAACCAATCTTTGGTTTAGAGAAAAGGTTTGATTGTATATTTTATTCTTCCGTTATCCAGCGGGGTTGGGGCATGATGTTTAGTGTTTTCTCTTTAAGCACCATCCAGACCGCGGTTTTCCAATAAGAGTTCCTTGGAACCCTGGGGCTCGTTAAGAGCTTGCCAAGGGTTTCTTTAAAAGATACTGATAAATAGGTAGAGATTATTATATTTTTTGTACGTATGTGCAAAAGTATCTTTCAGGGTTTATTTTTTTTTAAATTAATTTTCGTGTACATGTACGTAATTGTGAATAAACTGCAAAAAGGATCAAATTATGTGTTTGAACTAGTTGTCAGAAAAAAAAGTTGATTTTTTTTTTTTTTGTAAAATTATTAATAAATTTTAGAAAGATAATTTTTTTAAAAAATTTTTCTCTTCCCTGCGTCTCACAGAAAAGACGTTGCGAACCTGTCTCTGCTCTATCGTTATTTTTATAGCAAGTGTTCGTCTGAGCTCCAATCTATGCCCTCTCCTTTGCCGGGCTCTTACAAAGGACACTCGACTAGCTAAAACCGCTATCAATAATTTCCTCCACTCTCTGTTCCTAAATCTAAACACAGCTTCCATGAACAAAGCTTCTTTCCTTGAACTGCCCACCTGTGGAACACTGTTCCGCTGGTCTGCTTCCAGGGTGACTGCAATAATTTAGCCTTCAAGTCCAATGTAAACAAGTTCTTGTTGAACCGCCCCCCCCTTAAATAGCCAAATTCTACCCAACTGGCACCATTAACGATTATTACACTACCACCTTACATTCGTGATTCCATTGTAAAGATAACAAAAAGACAAGCCGATTATGAAAAGAAAAATATTGTTTACATTATGAAGGATAAATAAATGAATAAGATTGTAAAATATTTTCTTATTATAGGGGTATCCTATGACATCACTATTATTGGAAAGGTTTCACGAAGGTAAAAGGTTGGCAAACATTGGTCCAGACAATATTGAATTTCTCTGAATAAATTATTTATACTTTATCTTCTTTAAAACTAACCTGGGTGCTCGGCGTTGCCCAGGTGTTTGGAGGTGTGTGTTGAGCAAATATGGTAGTAGGCAGGCAGGCAGGCAGGCAGGCTTGAACCCGTACCATGAAGGAGGAAAAGAACGTGAAAAAAAGTGACGTCTTTGCCGTTGCGTCCATCGCCAAACCGGAAGTGGTGAAGGTTTAAATTAAGGCTAGTCAATCGAAAAGAGGGGAAGACTTTCGAAAATATCGACGAAAAAAGCGATCCCTCCTTGTAGAAAAGTGCCCAATTGAGGGTGAAGAAATTAATGTTTTTGGCCAATTTTTCGATATTTGCTGTCTGAAGGGTCGAGCCTCAAAACTATACTGAGCTCGTGAAAATCCGTTGCATCTGTCGAAAGTTTTAGGCATACATACATACATACATACATACATACATACATACAGGTGAGATTTATCTTCTTTAAATGGCAGCCCGCCATTAAGTGCATGTAAAATTAAATTTATATTACTTAGATTACTGTTATTATCTCGAGTTATTTTGACAATGTTTCAGCCAATGTAACCTATGGCCTTCTTAAAGTGCATCTTGTGAATCTGTACAGAATTTCAAATGGAACTTTTTATTTAATCCATGGGGGAGGTGTGTAGCATCGTCTTATTCCATCAATCATGACCAGGTAAAAGTTTAAAGTAATTTTTAATTTTATTCTTAGCATCGTCTGAACCGAGGATTGAACCTTCAATCTTTAGAAGACTGTCATGTAGAACTTATTATTACTTTGCATTCATATCCATTATGCCACAGGTCTCTGCAGAAAATTCTAGTATGAATTTTAGGAGCTTCAAAGATCAAAACAGTAATGAAAATAATCCAATGCATAAAAATTATCAATCCTCATCTAAAAATTATCAATCCTCATCTAAAAATTATCAATCCTCATCTAAAAAATTATCAAACCTCATCTAAAAATTATCGATCCTCATCTAAAAATTATCAATCCTCATCTAAAAAATTATCAATCCTCATCTAAAAATTATCAAACCTCATCTAAAAATTATCGATCCTCATCTAAAAATTATCAATCCTCATCTAAAAATTATCGATCCTCATCTAAAAATTATCAAACCTCATCTAAAAATTATCAAACCTCATCTAAAAATTATCAAACCTCATCTAAAAATTATCAAACCTCATCTAAAAATTATCAATCCTCATCTAAAAATTATCGATCCTCATCTAAAAATTATCAATCCTCATCTAAAAATTATCAAACCTCATCTAAAAATTATCAATCCTCATCTAAAAATTATCAATCCTCATCTAAAAATTATCAAACCTCATCTAAAAATTATCAATCCTCATCTAAAAATTATCGATCCTCATCTAAAAATTATCAATCCTCATCTAAAAATTATCAAACCTCATCTAAAAATTATCAATCCTCATCTAAAAATTATCAATCCTCATCTAAAAATTATCAAACCTCATCTAAAAATTATCGATCCTCATCTAAAAATTATCAATCCTCATCTAAAAATTATCAATCCTCATCTAAAAATTATCAAACCTCATCTAAAAATTATCAATCCTCATCTAAAAATTATCAAACCTCATCTAAAAATTATCAAACCTCATCTAAAAATTATCAAACCTCATCTAAAAATTATCAAACCTCATCTAAAAATTATCGATCCTCATCTAAAAATTATCAATCCTCATCTAAAAAATTATCAATCCTCATCTAAAAATTATCAAACCTCATCTAAAAATTATCAATCCTCATCTAAAAATTATCAAACCTCATCTAAAAATTATCAAACCTCATCTAAAAATTATCAAACCTCATCTAAAAATTATCAATCCTCATCTAAAAATTATCGATCCTCATCTAAAAATTATCAATCCTCATCTAAAAATTATCAAACCTCATCTAAAAATTATCAATCCTCATCTAAAAATTATCAATCCTCATCTAAAAATTATCAAACCTCATCTAAAAATTATCAATCCTCATCTAAAAATTATCGATCCTCATCTAAAAATTATCAATCCTCATCTAAAAATTATCAAACCTCATCTAAAAATTATCAATCCTCATCTAAAAATTATCAATCCTCATCTAAAAATTATCAAACCTCATCTAAAAATTATCGATCCTCATCTAAAAATTATCAAACCTCATCTAAAAATTATCGATCCTCATCTAAAAATTATCGATCCTCATCTAAAAATTATCAAACCTCATCTAAAAATTATCGATCCTCATCTAAAAATTATCAATCCTCATCTAAAAATTATCAATCCTCATCTAAAAATTATCGATCCTCATCTAAAAATTATCAAACCTCATCTAAAAATTATCAATCCTCATCTAAAAATTATCAATCCTCATCTAAAAAATTATAAATCCTCATCTAAAAATTATCAATCCTCATCTAAAAAATTATAAATCCTCATCTAAAAATTATCAATCCTCATCTAAAAATTATCAATCCTCATCTAAAAATTATCAAACCTTATCTAAAAATTATCAAACCTCATCTAAAAATTATCGATCCTCATCTAAAAATTATCAATCCTCATCTAAAAATTATGAAACCTCATCTAAAAATTATCAAACCTCATCTAAAAATTATCAATCCTCATCTAAAAATTATCGATCCTCATCTAAAAATTATCAAACCTCATCTAAAAATTATCGATCCTCATCTAAAAATTATCAATCCTCATCTAAAAATTATCAAACCTCATCTAAAAATTATCAAACCTCATCTAAAAATTATCAATCCTCATCTAAAAATTATCAATCCTCATCTAAAAAATTATAAATCCTCATCTAAAAATTATCAATCCTCATCTAAAAAATTATAAATCCTCATCTAAAAATTATCAATCCTCATCTAAAAATTATCAATCCTCATCTAAAAATTATCAAACCTTATCTAAAAATTATCAAACCTCATCTAAAAATTATCGATCCTCATCTAAAAATTATCAATCCTCATCTAAAAATTATCAATCCTCATCTAAAAATTATCAATCCTCATCTAAAAATTATCAAACCTCATCTAAAAATTATCAATCCTCATCTAAAAATTATCAATCCTCATCTAAAAATTATCGATCCTCATCTAAAAATTATCAATCCTCATCTAAACATTATCGATCCTCATCTAAAAATTATCAAACCTCATCTAAAAATTATCAATCCTCATCTAAAAATTATCGATCCTCATCTAAAAATTATCAATCCTCATCTAAAAATTATCAATCCTCATCTAAAAATTATCAAACCTCATCTAAAAATTATCAATCCTCATCTAAAAATTATCAATCCTCATCTAAAAATTATCAAACCTCATCTAAAAATTATCAAACCTCATCTAAAAATTATCAATCCTCATCTAAAAATTATCGATCCTCATCTAAAAATTATCAATCCTCATCTAAAAAATTATAAATCCTCATCTAAAACTTATCGATCCTCATCTAAAAATTATCAATCCTCATCTAAAAATTATCAAACCTCATCTAAAAATTATCAAACCTCATCTAAAAATTATCGATCCTCATCTAAAAAATATCAATCCTCATCTAAAAATTATCAATCCTCATCTAAAAATTATCAATCCTCATCTAAAAATTATCGATCCTCATCTAAAAATTATCAATCCTCATCTAAAAATTATCGATCCTCATCTAAAAATTATCAATCCCCATCTAAAAATTCCAACATGGAAATTTAGTCGTTCTTGGAACAATGACACCTGAAATCTCAATATCTGTTTTCTTAGAATGTTTTACTTTTACGCCCCCATAAAAACCAATTCCGGGCCAACTGATGAACTCAACAATACCTGTAGATGAGAATATTACATCTCAGACGCAATAGTTTGGTTGGTTGTCATGGCAACTGTGTTGGACCGGTACGAATCCGGAAGAAAAACACATTTCAGTAATGAGTGGAAACAAAATATATTGAACATAAAAACAAATAAATGAAGAGTGTGGTTATACGTCAGTCCGACTGCCAAGTGTGCATAAAATCCGAGACATATTCTCTCGGTTTTTATAGTAAGACGAAGAGTTCATTATTATCTGTAGGGTGGGCAGCACAACAGTAACCATCATTGTATCATTTTATGCTGAAGTCGTACATAGTTTTTGTAAAGGATTAATTTTGAAATTAATTTGTTTTGTAGGCGAATATTGTTGTAAACCAATATTCTGTAAACAATAGTTCCTATTTAACCCATAAATGGAACCCTGACAGGTGCTACAGCTTCTCCGGGGGCCCAGAGTAGAATTGGGAGTAATGGTAATTAAAGACTGATTACAACAATCTCCAAATTGCATGGTGTTTTGTAACATACTTAGGGTGATGGGGGGGGGGGGTTTCAATAGTACGATGATCATAATGTCCATCTAACACGTGAAGAACGCCTTTTAGAAATTGGCTTCCAAACTAATCTATCTCCACCTCGGTCTTTTTTTTTATCCTTCTTTCCTTCAGGTGCATCATTATCATTTACTCCCATATTTTTCTTGGCCTCTTGCCTGTGAACGGAACCTGCTACCCCCGTTGGATAGAGGAACTTAGAGATTGTGCACGCACAAAAATTCCAGATTAGCAGAGAACAAAGAAAATACCATGTCGAACTTTGACACACATATTGACCTCTGATGAAACAAAGAAAATACCATGTCGGACATTGACACATATGTTGACTCTGATGGAAAAAAAAGAAAAAAATGTGTCAATAAAAGCAAAAGATTCGACAAACAAAGACACAGTGAGTGAGAAACGCATGATCATTACATTATTAGCTGTCAACCCCCAACCTCACCTTTTACCCTTGCTCGATACGTCCGACAACCACTTCAGGCAAAATAATAATTAAATAAAATACAATTTTATTATAAAACATTTCATTGTCAAACGACTAGAACAAGCTAAAGTGCATATATTTATTTAGCAGCACCCACCTTGGTAGAAGTGCAACAAATATGATTATACATACGTGACAGCGATAAACAGATAAATCGCTACAGAGAGAATAGACTATACAATACTGGGTGGGGGTGTTGAGTTCCTTTTGTTGGGTGACTGTTGAAGTTTTAACATCTTGGATATTTGTTTCTTTGTTTTTAGTTTTCAAATTTGCACTAGCGAGCGAAATATTTTTAGTGAATTTTTTTACCAAAATGTCGGTAAATATTTTTATAATTTATACGACATTTTGGTAAAAAAAATTTAACTTAAAAAATATACTTACATAAGAGACTTCTACTTCGATCCTTACAGCTCTCTTATACTCGGGTTACACTGTATATTAACACAGGTTCTAATTTGGCACCAGAGAAAATCTCTCTAATATCCAGGTTACACTGTTATTGTATTTTAACGATGATTTCAAGTAAAATCTTATGAAGTTTTTTGTTTTCTTTGTTATAGAGATTGTGAGGAAAAGATGTCGGCTTGTTATTTTATAGTGGGGTTACTATCAATGAAACTTGGTGGACAAGTCAGGTACAAACTGGAATTTATTATTACCAAACATGGTTGGATTGTGGAAATAATTTAAAATTTTTATTAACGATTCAATGTGTGATACTTGGAGGGAAGGAACCATGTATGAGGATAATTCCAAAAGTAAAGTCTCCTATTTTTTTTTTAACTCAAAAAGTTGAAGAGCTACAAAGACGGAAGTGATACCAGGAAAACGAGTGACCTTCTCTGCTCCAGAATTTATTTTTCTGCATAGTCATCACCATTCTCAATACACATTTGCTAGGAATTCAATGACGCCATTTTTGCTTCTGACACATGTCCATGACAGGGGTTGCATTCTTAGAGTCTCACACTGTCAATATCTGCAACAGAGAGATGAAATTTCCAGGTGATGAATGCATTAGTTCAGTTATTTAAATCCAGTAATTTTGGGAAAAGTTTTGATGCTTCAAAATTTTATTCATGGTGTTAAGTTTGGTTGTTTTGTATAAGAAAATAGTTAAAAAAATTTTTTTTTTTTTTATTGCATTTTCACCCCAAACAAGGCACATTGCCACTTTGTTGTAGGAGGCTACTATCAGGGGTACTGTGTAGGGAGTTGGGCAGCAAGATGTCGGTTCACGTTACACTTGAACTTCTGCATGTCAGTATAGTTGGGGAAGCAGAGACCTGGAAGGGAATTCCAAAGTTTGGCGGTTCTGGAGAAGAAACTACTGGAGTAAAAGGCTCTCTTACATCTCTCAACTGTGAAGGGGTGGGATTTTGCTGCTTGTCGGGTTTGTCGGGGGTATTTACACCGAGGGGGCACAAGTGCTTGCAGTTCGGCAAAGCATTCACCATTAAAGTACTTGTAGAACAGGTAGAGAGATACAACATTTCGTCGATGGGACAGAGGCTGAAGTTTAGATGACAGTTCAGGACCTATCAGATTGGCGACTCAGTTTTGAATCTTGTCTAGGAGCGAGAGACTAGTGGCAGATGCACCAGCCCAAATATGACAACAATACTCCATACATGGGCGAATGGTGGCCTTATAGAGGTACAGGATACTTTCGGGCGTTCGTGCAGTTTAGGTACAGTATCTGTTGCTTTTGACTTTGCCGAACATGATTGAGTTTTGCAAAGGAAAAGGAAACAAAATAATAATAATAATAATGTTTGGTGCATTTTAGGCCAGAAAGCCAGTATCTTCAGCCTGATTTAGTAGCACCAGTTACTAGGAAGAGTTATAAATTCATTGTTTGTATAAACTATAATCATCATCCTCATGCAGTCTTGACGATGACTAGTTGGGGCCTCAGTGCTTTATCCGTTGGTGTTGGCGTAGTCTAACTCCATCATCACAGGACTTTCTACCTTTGCTCCAAACTTGCTTGTGCAGTTTAGGTGCAGTATCTGTTGCACATCAGATACACACCCTCTGTACCTCCAATGCTCATGTCCAGTGGAGCGAACCCGCGACAACTGGCAGCAGAGGAGGCCGCAGCTACTGGCTGAAAGTAATCTCAGCGAGGTAAACAGTCGCCCTATCGTGTCCGCTACTACGCCTTTTCTAAACTAAAATACAACTTATTGAAATGCACTAATATCATAAGAGGTCATGACTCACACCCAAATTCCACCTATTTAACTAATGAGGCATTTTTGTCATGACGGTGTGATTGTAAAAAAGTACATATATTATTTTAACCTATTAAATACTAGCACATGTACCCTGCGTTGCCCAGTATTAAACATAATGTTAAATTTCTTTGAAAATAAATTGAAGTAAAAAAAAAAAAAACGAAAGAAACTGAGACATCTGTATGCAAGTATTATGTTTTTTCTAAATATTTCACTTCTTGTAAATAAAAAAAAGAAAAATACTCGAGCTGAGATCGAAACCAAAACCTAAACACAGTGACTCAAGTACGATAACCATTAGGCCAGCTTGTCACGTTCTTTAAAAAGTGTTTTAAAACCTACTTATTCTTAACATAATGTGAACGATTCGTGTATGCACAGTTGTAAAACAGTTGACAAACATAAAAATTTGATGACCCATCCCCCTGCCAAGTACCAATTTTTCAATTTTGACCGCTTGGCAGCCCATTTTTCCGGATGAAAACCGATTAAAAAGTTTTCCATATGTCTGAATACCCTATATACCAAATTTCAAGTCTGTAGATCAAAAATTTGTTGAGTATATACTCGAGAGTTGTCTACACACACACTTTTATAGATATGTAGATAGATTATTGAATCGTGTATTATTTTTTTAATTATGCCTTTCTTTTCATTTTTTTCAGGTGAGTGTTCAAAGAATTCTTTTTCCTCATTTAATGAGTTTGTGATAATTAGTCTAATACTATTTATCATTTCAAGAATAAATAATCCAAAGGTAAGCGATGATTTGCTTTTTGAAATTAATTAACTGAGTCCTAAAACCTGAGTTACAAGTGAGTAAATCTCATACGAATAGAGATTTGGTATCTGTCTGTCTGCAGCTGAAATTATACTCTTACACTATATCAGCAGCTGAAATTATAATATTACACTATATCAGCAGCTGAAACTATACTATATAAATATATATGAAACTGAAACTATTCTATAAACCGAAAGTATAATACAGAATAGTTGCTAGAAAAGCCGGAAGTTCGAGGTTGTAAATTTGATTCTTTAAGTTTTATATCGTTTAAATTTGATTGTGCCTGGCTTATTCACTTATTCAATTTGCATGGACGACTTTTTGAGCATCCGTGAGTTTTTTTTTTATAATTCTCTTTGAAAAATTTTATAGAAACTATTCTATTTTTTTGCGAACTGTTATCCTATTTTCATAGTTGTTGTTGTTTCACCACATTTCGGCCAATTTATCCTCTGGCCTTCTTCAGGTGGTTAACAACGACAGAATGCTGAGTTTTGTAACTGTATCCCCAGTAATTACTGCCTTCTATAGTTGATGTTGTCTCACGTTTTGGCCAATTAATCCTCTGGCCTGCTCTGGGTAGGATTGAAACCGCTATCTTTACACAATGCTCTCCTGGAATAAAGTAAAGTAAAGACTCAACATCTCTATCAACTGTATCACGGGCCCTGAAGAATAATCAAAGTTGGATTTTATGGTCTTATAAATCCAATTTTGTGTTCTTATCTGGTCTTCCATTGTCAGATCCGTACTAAATGGTATAGGTTAGTGATGAGACGATTCCAATATTTTTCTTGATTCTGATGTTTAAAAATGTCTAAATATTTAACTATAAAATTATTATTTCTTTCCGATTATGGTAAAAAAACACATGTGCAGATATGTTCTCAAATGTAAAAAAACACATGTGCAGATATATTCTCAAATGTAAAGAACACATGTGCACATATGTTCTCAAATGTAAAAAACACATGTGCAGATATGTTTTCAAATGTAAAGAACACATGTGCAATTATGTTCTCAAATGTAAAGAACACATGTGCAATTATGTTCTCAAATGTAAAAACACATGTGCAGATATGTTCTCAAATGTAAAAAACACATGTGGAGATATGTTCTCAAATGTAAAGAACACATGTGCAGATATGTTCTCAAATGTAAAAACACATGTGCAGATATGTTCTCAAATGTAAAAAACACATGTGGAGATATGTTCTCAAATGTAAAAAACACATGTGCAGATATGTTCTCAAATGTAAAGAACACATGTGGAGATATGTTCTCAAATGTAAAGAACACATGTGCAATTATGTTCTCAAATGTAAAGAACACATGTGCAATTATGCTCTCAAATGTAAAAAACACATGTGCAGATATGTTCTCAAATGTAAAGAACACATGTGCAGATATGTTCTCAAATGTAAAAAACACATGTGGAGATATGTTCTCAAATGTAAAGAACACATGTGCAATTATGTTCTCAAATGTAAAGAACACATGTGCAGATATGTTCTCAAATGTAAAAAACACATGTGCAGATATGTTCTCAAATGTAAAGAACACATGTGCAATTATGCTCTCAAATGTAAAGAACACATGTGCAGATATGTTCTCAAATGTAAAGAACACATGTGCAGATATGTTCTCAAATGTAAAAAACACATGTGCAGATATGTTCTCAAATGTAAAGAACACATGCACAGATATGTTCTCAAATGTAAAGAACACATGTGCAGATATGTTCTCAAATGTAAAGAACACATGTGCAGATATGTTCTCAAATGTAAAAAAACACATGTGTGATTATGTTCTCAAATGTAAAGAACACATGTGCAGATATGTTCTCAAATGTAAAAAACACATGTGGAGATATGTTCTCAAATGTAAAAAACACATGTGCAGATATGTTCTCAAATGTAAAGAACACATGTGCAATTATGTTCTCAAATGTAAAAAACACATGTGCAGATATGTTCTCAAATGTAAAAAACACATGTACAGATATGTTCTCAAATGTAAAAAACACATGTGCAATTATGGTCTCAAATGTAAAAAACACATGTGGAGATATGTTCTCAAATGTAAAAAACACATGTGCAGATATGTTCTCAAATGTAAAAAACACATGTGCAGATATGTTCTCAAATGTAAAGAACACATGTGCAATTATGTTCTCAAATGTAAAGAACACATGTGCAGATATGTTCTCAAATGTAAAAAACACATGTGGAGATATGTTCTCAAATGTAAAAAACACATGTGGAGATATGTTCTCAAATGTAAAGAACACATGTGCAGATATGTTCCCAAATGTAAAGAACACATGTGCAATTTTGTTCTCAAATGTAAGAAACACATGTGGAGATATGTTCTCAAATGTAAAAAACACATGTGCAATTATGTTCTCAAATGTAAAAAACACATGTGGAGATATGTTCTCAAATGTAAAAAACACATGTGCAGATATGTTCTCAAATGTAAAGAACACATGTGCAGATATGTTCTCAAATGTAAAAAACACATGTGCAGATATGTTCTCAAATGTAAAGAACACATGTGCAGATATGTTCTCAAATGTAAAGAACACATGTGCAGATATGTTCTCAAATGTAAAAAACACATGTGCAGATATGTTCTCAAATGTAAAGAACACATGTGCAGATATGTTCTCAAATGTAAAGAACACATGTGCAATTATGTTCTCAAATGTAAAAACACATGTGGAGATATGTTCTCAAATGTAAAAAACACATGTGGAGATATGTTCTCAAATGTAAAAAACATATGTGCAGATATGTTCTCAAATGTAAAGAACACATGTGCAATTATGTTCTCAAATGTAAAGAACACATGTGCAGATATGTTTTCAAATGTAAAGAACACATGTGCAATTATGTTCTCAAATGTAAAAAACACATGTGCAGATATGTTTTCAAATGTAAAGAACACATGTGCAATTATGTTCTCAAATGTAAAGAACCCATGTGCAGATATGTTCTCAAATGTAAAAAACACATGTGGAGATATGTTCTCAAATGTAAAAAACACATGTGCAGATATGTTCTCAAATGTAAAGAACACATGTGCAGATATGTTCTCAAATGTAAAAAACACATGTGCAGATATGTTCTCAAATGTAAAGAACACATGTGCAATTATGTTCTCAAATGTAAAAAAACACATGTGCAGATATGTTCTCAAATGTAAAAAAACACATGTGCAGATATGTTCTCAAATGTAAAGAACACATGTGCAATTATGGTCTCAAATGTAAAAAACACATGTGCAGATATGTTCTCAAATGTAAAAAACACATGTGCAATTATGTTCTCAAATGTAAAAAACACATGTGCAGATATGTTCTCAAATGTAAAGAACACATGTGCAATTATGGTCTCAAATGTAAAAAACACCTGTGCAGATATGTTCTCAAATGTAAAGAACACATGTGCAGATATGTTCTCAAATGTAAAAAACACTTGTGGTGGATGATTTAACTTTTACTGGATGTTTAAAATCAATAAATATTTACATTATTACCAACAGTGGCAGAATAAAAAAAAATATTCAAAAGACAAAGTATCGTTTTTGGCATTGGAAAATAGGCAGAAATCTTCTGATTCTGATACCCCCCAAATTTCTGATTTTTTTCAATTCCCAATTCTGATTAATCGTCCCAACACTAGTACATATATAATATCTACTCCTTACCCCAATCACCCCGGATTACTATTTTTCAGTGCTCTATTCAGGAGAAGAGGGTAGTCTAGTATCTATTCTGTTGTCATACCTCTTCACTTTGGGGAGGAGGGTTGATTAGTAATTTAGTATTTATTTTGTGGCTATGATATTATCGTTTCAGGGATAAACTCGCTTTTTGGGGGAAGGTATAGTCTAGTATCTGTTTTATCATCATGATAGCATCCTCACAAACATTATTTTTTCCTTGGAATATAGTGTCATATATTTTTGTTCATTATGATATCATCCTCCCGGGCATTACCTTCTCGTTGGTGAGGTGACGTAGCATATGTTCATTCATCTATAATATAAATCTCACCTGTTTGTTTAAATGTATGTATGTATGCATGTATGTACGTATGTATGTATTGTATGTGGCGAATTAACTCTTTTTCTGGGTCAACGGCCAACTAGCACCGTGTATATTTGTGTGTGTGTATATGTGTATTGGGGTAGAGAGGGCTCCCGTAAGCCGTGGTGAAGGCAACCTTTCTAGGAGAAGCAAATCTCTGATTTAAAACACCATAAAGCGGAAGACCAGTACCCGCATTAAGCTGGTCTGCAGTTTAATTTGTTGCTGGCTATCTTGCTCTTGCTTGTTGCTGGATCTCAACATTTTGAACCGAGAGAGAGACTTAGCTGTCGTACAAAGCTAAGACTCTGTAACATCATATTTGTATAGATACTCCCTCAGACATTTGGGCTCATGGATTTTAAATGTCTGAGGGAGTGGCACTCGTCTGACAAGACGTTGCAATCATCATCACGTATGTATGTATGTATGTCTGCCTAAAACTTTCAACAGAGGCTACGGATTTTCACGAGATCGATATCATTTTGAAGCTCGATGACTCAGATGACAAATTTCGAAAAATTAGCCAAAAGCATTAATTCCTTCAGTTTTCTACAAGGAGGAGTCGATTTTTTGCAAGTTATTTTTGCAAGTCATCGTATTGGTTGGATTGACTTTTCCTAATTTTAACGTTCCAAACTTCCGGGTCGCGTCATGGAGTAGCAGTAAGACGGCAGATTTTCTTTCACCTTCTTTTCCACCTTCACGTCATGGGTTCATGCCTGCTTGCCTACTAACACTTTTTTTTTTCTTTTTTGCTCAACACACACCTCCAAACACCTGGGCAATGCTGGGCACCCAGACTAGTTATATATACTAGTGAGAATATCTACCCCCCCCCCCCCAATCTTTACCTTTTTGGCATTTCTTAGAATACGTAGTGATAAAGTCATGAAAGTACATTTTATTATTTTAATATGTACTAGCAGGACCTGTGTTTTGGCATTGCCTGGGGAACTTAAGGAACCCGAAAATTGCAGTCCCCAGAAATAAATTGACCAGAAAACAAGACGCTGGAACTTTTTTTCATGGTATGCTCATATGCAACATGTTTGCCATTAGATCTTCGTCATGTAGACTTTTTCTGATAACGCCATATTCAGTGTAATATCGTGTCTGTCACTGAACCTTTATTACGTAATGGGCTTTTTTCCAACAGCACTATTTCCAATACTGATCTTTATCGCGCAATAATTTTAGGCCTTTGAGTACTAAAACGTTTTCTGTCAACTTCCATTAATTCCCTCTTTTATGGATGGCAAATTACGCCAGTCACACATGGTCGATACATATACTCTCGTTCCAATGTGTACTTGTTCTTTATCACACTGAGGTTCTACATTCTGGAAAATGGGCTCTTTTATGGTGGAAATAAGGTAAATTACGACTATTTGTGGCAGAGTTGGAACTCTACATCAGTAAGTAGCGACTAAGTTAGCTAGTGTAAATTTTGACAAGGATCACATTTAGTGCATGTCAGGATAAGCTTGATCTGCTAACAGAATCATTCCCAGAGACCGGTGATGTGAAGTTGAGGTAGGAGGCAGAAGTCAAATGCATAGACAAAACAGACACGAATTATGAAATGACATCACGTTTTTGAGCTGAGAAGAAAATAAGTCTTAACCTTATTCTCTTGGTGGAGCCATATAAGCAAGGTACGACCCATGATGTAGGAAACTAATAATCTCAGTCAATGTTACTTTGATGTCTGTCCGTCTGTGTCACTCCTTTTGTTAAGTTCAAGAAGTAAATAATTATTAAGATAACACGAGTTTTTCTCGCTTTATTAAGTACATTGAAAACCTTGAAGAAAACTCGGCGAATGTCTCCTTGTGTCCTTTCTGCATGAGAAGCGTTTAGTCATCTATGTTAAACTGATGAAATGATCACTGGCCACTAGATGAAACGGCAAGAAGGAGATTTGGAAAGCGGGTAAAGGAGCAGCACATATAAACACCCGTGCATGTATGTATAAAGACGTGTAATTGATTTATTGATTACTTGTTAACGAAAATGTTACATATTTCCACCCCTTGATCGATCAATTCTGGCTCATGACAACTGCTACAAGTTTACAAAACATAAAAGGGCTAAACAAAAATGAAAATACAGATTCCCAGGCAACACTGGGTAGTTACAATCAGTAATATATATACTAACTGATATGAATTGTTTTTTTATTTGTTTTTTTTTTTGTTTGTTTTTTTTTTTTTACGAAGTAAAAATCAGAGTTCTCTTGTTAAATACATCTTATCATTTCAAGAATATTTTCAAAATTTCGAATTGTTTTTTTTTTTAATTTATATTTTTGATTTCTGAGAAAATGTTATGAACTCACGTGAGCGAAACACACGTATAATTATCTGATTGGCTAAAAGGATCTTCTATCCTGTACAATGTTCTTTTGTATAAAAATAATTCTTTCTGACTCGAGGGTACACACGGTTACGTAGCTGTCTACTCACCACAGTCTCTAATCTTGTAACTCGTCTCACAGATTGCCGAGGGGATTCAAGACTGACTTGGCTAAACATTTATTTTATTATCTTTAATCACTCTTTCATTTTCACTGAAGTCCGTCTGAGATTATTGTCATGTACAATAATCAACATCTTTAGCAGCTGAAGGTGTTTTGCAGAGAAAACGAAGTACTTTCTTAGCTGTTAATACACAGCATTCTTATTTCAATGATTTTTAACGCACCTATACTTCCGATACGGCATAATTATTTTGACACCCCGGTTCCCATTAGATCAGCGAAGTTAACCAATGTTGGGCCTGGCTAGTACAAGATGGGCGATCATTTAAAAGTATCAGGTGCTGTATGTCATCTCACCTAACCAGAATATGTTCATTTGTATTCCCCATAATATTCCACTTTCAGTAGAAGATGAAATGTCTTATGCTGGACAAGGAATTGGTATTACTAGTTATTTAATTCAATTCGATTTAAAAGGAAAACAATTCCAAGTCCATGGCTTTTTTTTCTTTTGCTGTGCGATTCAAAAAGATATTTTGTTCAAGAAATACATAAATACATTTGACAAAATATGAATAAACTTTAAAAGTTTATAAAAATCTTTCTCATGATTCTGAAATTGATCGACTATTTGAATTATTTGGATTCTCCAGACTATTGTTCCTATCTTGAGTGTGATTCTCATAACATTCCGGTCAATGTAACCTTCGACTTTCTTTGAGTGTATCTTGTTAAACTTGGAAATGTTTCTGTCGAAATTGGGAATTTGGATGGAATAACTTCGAACATCTATCCAGTCATGGCTGATGGAACAAGAGCATGCTACCCCCTTGAATTAAATAAAAGGGTTCTGTTCGAAATTCCGTCTCATAGCGTTTCAGCTGATATAATCCCCGACTTTCTCCAGCTTTATCTTGTCAAACTCAGGAATTTTTCTGTCAAACACTGGAATCTGTATGGAATTTTGAACAGAACTCTTTATTTAATCCATGGAGGTAGCATGTTCTCATTGCATCAGACATGATCAAGTAGAAGTCTTAAGTAATTTACAGTCATATTTTTACTATTGCAAGCGCTAAGGATTGAACCTTCAACCACCAGAAGAATGTTGTTTGAAACTGAATTTTACTAAATACTTTATTGATCATTCTAAACTTTAATTCTAAATTTTAGACTAAATAAGGGGTTCCGTTTGAAATTTTGTGCAGGCTGAGAGCAGGCTCAAAGCATTTCTTTGAATAGTCAAATCAATTCATGATGGTACTCAGTGTGGCATACCTTGAGACTAACGCTGTTGAGGAAGTTACACATGGCAGAGTCTAGGGGATATTTTGATTAATGCTGATTTCATTGAACACAATATATAGTAATGATTTAAAAAGTGAAAAAAAAAATTGTTTGCCAACAATGAGAATCGAAACCAAAAACGTTTAGCTTAACAGAACTGAACAACAATACGTTGATTCTGCAGAGTTGACAAAATAGAATTCACAAAAGAACCATTCTTAATCAAACTCAGAATCTGTCCAGTACAAAGAAAAGAGAGATATGCAAATTGTGGTACTGTCGGAATTAAAAATGACTGCATATGAAGACGTTTTTGTTTTTTGTTGTTACAAGAGCGACAGAATGTCATCTCGTTGACGCGATCGAACATAATTGTGATTTTGTGGAGAAGAAGAAGAAGAAGAAGAAGAAAAGAGAAGAATACGACTGTTGACTGTGTAGGCGACGAAAGCTAAGTGAGGAAAAGTTCTGACATTTTTTTTTTGTCTTCAAACATGTTTGCTACAAGGGTAAAAATTAAAACATGAACGAATAGATATTACGTTATGCATGCATATTCGTAATGCCGTCGTTAGACCCTCACCTGGCAAATTTCATTTTTTTAATTTTCACACTTTTGCACCGATTTTCCCCGGCTAAAACCCAAATATAAAGTTCCACATGGGTTCGAATACCCTATATATTAAGTTTCATATCTTTAGACCAAAAACTGACAGAGAAGTTTGGTAGGCAAAATTCTTTAAACATATACACGCATACATAGATATATATAGAAAAGGATTTGTGTTTACTATAAACTTTTTACACAAATATTACGCAAGTATAAACCATGTAGAATATCTGCATGAATATAATTACACATAATAGTTAACTAAAGATGATCATCTCATAAGCTCATAAGAAAACCAAAAAAAACTAAAAGGGAATTAATTAAAATGAATGTTTAAAAGAATCTCAAATAAGCTAGATCTTTTGTAGATGAATGCAATTCCACGACTAATATATAACAAAGTTGTATTTTCTTTTTAAATAAATAAAAAAAAGGTTTTTAATACGAATACCAATATACAAAAACACAAATTTATAGGAGTATATATATATATATATAGACTCCTATAAATTTCATATATATAGTGAGAAAGAAAAATTAAAGAGGGTGTGTGGCTTAATTATATTTCTTGAACTATAATGAATGCACCTCATCAAATAAACTTTTTTTTCATACTCCTATTGTTATCTCCCCATAGATTTGACATCTCTCACAGTTTCATGTATTTATTGACCAGCATGAGTGCAAACACTCTATAAAAAGCAATTACATTTTCTTTGTTTAAATCTCAGCACCAGATAAGATTTAGATATAAAAAAAAAAGCACTGGTCATGTGATGTGCTTACAATTACATCCGCATGTAAACTCATTCTTGGCGCCCAAAAGTAAATTCACTTTTTGATCCGATCACCAAGTATAAAACAAGATTAGGATTTCAACATTTCTGACATAGAGGGGTAAGACAATTGAGCCCAAAACAAGACGCCCTGTCTCCATTATGCTTAGTTGCCAGAAACTCAGTCACAAAATAAAGGCAATTGAATTTACAAACAATTCTACAATCTGTTGTCACACATTTGTTCACATTGAGAAAACACAAATATCGACATGTTTACCAGAAAAAAACAGCTCGAAATAGGTCGCACACCATCCACTATGACTATGCAATCCCTGCAGCTATGTACCTTGAAAACGAAGCCAATCTTTTACAAAAAACACCCGTCTAGCTGAATCCACTGTCAAAAACTTTCCCCACTCTTTATCTTTGCCTAAATCAAAACGTAGATTCCATGAACAAAGCTTCTTTCTTAGAACTGCACGCCTGTGGAACTCTGTTCCGTCTGCCTGCTTCCCTCCTGACTACAACTTGGATGTCTTCAAGTCCAATGTAAACAAATTCCTGATGAACCGCCCCCTTAAGTAGACACTTTAAATATCCACACTAACGTACTGTACTTACAATAACCCTTATCCCTGAGTGGCTTCCGGGCCTTGATAAGTGGTGACCACCTTGTAAAAAAAAAAAAAAAGCAAAAAACTAAGCTGTTAAACCTGACATACTGATATGGGGCAAGAAAGAGGAAGAAGCAACCCAGAAGTTAGTGTCCCCAATGATGCTTGCTTAAACATAGATGAGAGAGAAAAGATAATGAAATACATACGACATGAAAAGAAATTGGAATCTTAGGAAGATCTCTATAATTCCAGTAATTATAGGAGCAACTGGACTCATGGAACAGAATTAAAAAAAAAATCTACCTAGCAAATATACCGGGTGAACCAAGTGCAAGAGAGGTTCAAACAATTGCACTTAGAGGGCCAATTAGAATCTAATAACATTTACAGATGAGCGTGTCAGTTTTAATAGCTGCCATCTGGTTACAACAATTTCCAATCATCTCATTCCTGTTCTATGGTGTTTGTCACATGACCCAGAGTTCTTCTGAACCGGGAGAGTGGAAGGGGCTTCAAAATAGGGCGATTCCTATATCAATTTTAATCGTCAGCATAATTCTTAGTACATTTTTAACGATTTTAAAGATGCAACTATCACATATATTTTATCCAAACCAGTATCCAGGTTACACTCTAAATAGTAATTTTACACCCTAAATGTACCAAAGCTGGTGTTCCATTCCACGAAAATGCTCAGAACCTCCTTTAATTGCTTCCAGCGACCGTTCTTGGCTTTAACCTTCAAGAACATCTTTGGATCATGTTCAAAATCAGGTGTGGTCGACTCGTGATAAAATAAAAATAAAACAACAAAACTGATAATTCTACACAGCACCCTCTGTTTGTAATTTCCTCTATTCAATGTATTTTTAGAGATGAAACCCGAAAGGTTTCCTGTGAAATGAAAATGGTACAAGACTTGAACATTTAGGAAGGGACGAAACATTCAAGTTTGATGGATGGCAATTAGCTCTTCTTTTGTTGATCTTAGAGAGAGAGAGAGAGAGAGAGAGAGAGAGAGAGAGAGAGAGAGAGAGAGAGAGAGAGAGAGAGAGAGATACTAGAGGAATTTCCGTTTTAGGACAGGTATAAACAATTTTGAGTGCTTGTGCACTTTACGGACCGTGCTTAAATAATTACTTTATTATTTAGAAAATCATTCTTAACACGGGGGAGGGAGCGTTTTAACTGTTCTGTACTTTTACCTAATAATTTAATAATCAAAAGATACCATTAAAAATACCTATCTAAAAAGAGCAAGATCTGTAAGCTGCACAAACAACTTAATTTGATTGTTTTATTTGTCTATATTTAAGAGGGGGAGGGGGAAAGGTGCAGTTTCGGAGTCATACTACGTATATAGTAAAGTTTCCCAGAAAAAAATATGTGTCCAAGTTAACCTTGTTAACTAAATATGTAATTTATAATTAAAGGTTTATTGCTTTATTTCACACATACGTATCTAAAAAATAGCCTCACACGACATTGGAGGATTCGTATTATCATGCGAACACCTTTACAAAAAAGAAAAGTTTTTTATGTCACAGACGTGTACGTTCACGTAACTGGATGACAAACTTCTGTCAAGATGTAACAAACAGCATCATATATATATATATATATATATATATATATATATATATATATATATATATATATACATACAGTGACGCCAAAAAGAAAGTATTGTCATTTTTTCAAATACCACAGATTTAAGCTAAATTGAATATAACTGTTTAAACAACCTATGCACCATTTGATTCGCCTTTTCTTTCTCCATAATTTTACCTGTTTATATTTGACTTTTAATTAGAGTATCCCAGTGTTCACGTCAATTTAAAAAATTAATTTCAAATCAAGAAGGCAAAAACAAAATCTGCAGCAACAAATTCGTTTAAAACCAGCTTAAAATATCCACCTTTTAAGCAACAAAGCATCTCTAATCGTAATTGTTGTTGTTCCAGGTTATACAGCGTAACATTTAGTCCATATGCCTCGACTTTCACTTAGTTATCGTCCGGAGTTCATTAATATTCACCTTTTTGGTTTATCCAATCAAGAAGTTGGCTGCAGGTTGAAATGTGATGAGAAAACAGTACGAATGACTGTGCAAAAGCACCCAAACACCGACAGTGTTCGTGATGCCCCTAAATCTGGTCATCCTAGAGTTACTTCTTACAAGGAAGAAAATGCTATCAAGATCTGCAACATCAGAAACAGATTTGAAATGGCTCCCCAAATCCACCATCAGTGTAATCTTGTTAAAAAGTGCTCTCTTTCTATAGTTAAGAACAGATTGAAGGAAATTAATTTGCAAAGCTCTGTTGCAAGACACAAGCCAATGATTTCTGTAAAGAACAGAAAGCGCCGTTTGGATGCAATGAAAATCATGACTCTTCATATTAGTTGAAAGTGATTTTTAGCGACGAAAGCCAGTTCAATAGGCTAGGCAGTAATGGTAGGCAGTACATCTGGCAAAAGAAGGAAAAAGAATTTAATCTTAGGTGCAATTTCAATGCTGCAAGGTGGTGGAGGTTCAGTTTTGGTGTGGGATGTGATTAGTGCTAATGGTCCAGGGCCTATAGTTCGCTTGCAAGATTGAATTAATTCGACCAAGTACATTAATATGTTGACTCAGCATTTTCTACCCTACTTTGGCTGTTTCTGTGTATGTGTATATGTGTGTATATATATATATCTGCATATATATATAAATATGTCTGTATGTATATATGTGTGTATGTGTATATATATGTGTGTCTATATGGGCTCTTAGCTGGTTCGTGGTTTGAAGGGAGTATCGAGATTTTAAAGTTCTTACCTTTTTCTTTAAGTTTTGTCCGGGATTTTCGGTCCGCAGAAGGGACGATATCTGGGATATTTCTTTTCTAAGACCATTTATTCTTTTTTGGAGTTTGGTTTTCCAGACTGGTTCATTTGGTTTAGGCCTCCTGTGTGCTCCTTTTTTCCTTTCTGATGTTTGGTTGATTTCTGTTAACGAAGCATCTGTTGCTACTAACTTAGAGAGGGCATCGTTCACTTTTACAGCGAGATTTTTGAAGGCCTCGGTCATCTTTATTTTGACCAGTCTGGGTCGGTCTTGTAGTTGTAGATGCCTAGTTCTTTCAATTTGATTGGCCAGCAGGTTCTCTAGCTCAATCTGCTCTGCATCTATCAGTAGATCTTGAGTATTATATATGATTTTCAGAATGTGAGAGATTATATATAATAAATTCCACAGCCAAACAATTGTCTAACTGATGAGCCCAAATGAGGGCGACACTCTAGTCTTGGACTTCCGGTTCGTTGACTGCCATGGCTCTTGTGCCTGCGACTTTGTTTAGCAGTGGAATTTATCATATATATATATATAAATACAATACGCTTAAACATGATATTTTAATTTATGACGATTGCGTGTGTATTATAATAGAATCAATCCTCTATTGGTTATTATATATTACGAAAAATAATTTGCACGTTGGAAAAAAAATTTTTTTAAATAAAAAAATAATGTCGTCCATCAAATTCTGTCTGTGTTTGTTTATAATATCATGTCATCTGATATTTGGGAAAAAATTTTACGAAGGAATATTTTATGTTAACGTAAAATATTCCCCTGTAAAAATTCTTTTTTTTTTTTATCTATAACAGAAAAAAGACTATTTTTAAGATCAGAATTTTTCGATTTTCGATACTTATCAGAGGAATTTCTGTACAAAACATATCTAAGAACACTGCCAGACACATAAATTACCTTTGTGTGAAATTTGCAAAAGATAGTTCCGTTTCGGAACCTATAAGCAACAAACTCACACAAACAAAGTGACTTTTGTGTATATATATATATATATATATATATATATATATATATATATATATATATAATCAGTACGAAAAATATACAAATGTTAATTTTTTTTCTATATTCATTTCCTATGTGTTGACGTGTCTTTTGAAAAAAAAAAAATGAAAATATTTCTTTCAAAAGCACGTAATTTCGACAGATCCTTCGGTCTTCTTTAGTGTGAATGATGGAAACATGTTTGTAAGGCGGCCAGGTTTGGCAGCAGGAGGGGCACGGTTATAGCCAATGAGGTTAAGATTTATCTGAATCGGACCTTTCCAATATTTTTGACTTGAAATGGTCAGCAACTTGTCTGGCCTCTATTCAAAAGCGAGTCTTTTGTAAAACATTGAATAGGGCACCCAATATATATATATATATATATACATATATATATATATATATATATATATATATATATATATATATATATATATATATATATATATATAAAGAGTAGGTAGTAGTTTGCTTGAAGCATTGGTGGTAAAGAAATATATAGAATTTCTTTTTTAAAAGCCAAAGGGAATACGGAGAAAGACCGGAATAATGAAAGTAAAGAAAGAAAAACAAACAAATGTAGACGGGCATGCTTGAGCAGAGGAGTGTCTAGCCTTTATTCGTCTATCTTTCCTCACCTCAATGTATAATTATTTATAACCAAGTTGCTGGTATGTCCGGTGTATGTAAAGTGCGTGGGTGGTATGGAACTTTGATTAATTTCGAGAGAAAGGGACCTCTCTTTTTCAAAAGATAAAAGTGGATTCAAGACGCCATCTTGAATCCACTTTTGTCTTTGAGGTGAGGAAAGATAGACGAATAAAGGCGAGACACTCCTCTACTCAAGCATACCCGTCTACGTTTGTTTGTTTTTCTTGTTTTACTTTCATAATTCCGGTCTATCTCCGCATTGTCTTTGGCTTTAAAAAAAGAAATTCTCTCTCTCTCTCTCTCTCTCTCTCTCTCTCTCTATATATATATATATATATATATATATATATATATATATATAATATTATTTGGGGTAAACAGTTACATATGGTCGCTACAAATAGCCATCTGTTTCAGTCAAAGAGACTTCATCCGGTGACCTCGAACCTCTCGACGCTAAAAAGAAAAATTAAAAATGGCATCGTTGTCTTCATTAGTTTTGACTTTTGAACACCTCAAACCTAAACCTATCTATCTATATATCTATATATATATATATATATATATATATATATATATATATATAAGTGAACGTGTCTGTCTGTCTGTCTGTGTACATTTCCCTACGCAATAATTCTGTCAATTTTTAGTCTATAGACTCGAAATTTGAAATACCGGGTACTGAGATTTGGGAAAATCGATGTGACGGGTGTCAGCCAGAAATTTGGCTGTTAAGGGGTCAAATTTCAACGATTTGACCTTTAAGAACTCTACCAAACTCCTCCGACAATTTTGGGTCTAGACACTTGAAATTTTAGATATAGATTCCTTGAACCTGGATCTAACTTAATAAAGTGATTTGAGCCCGAAACAATAAATGTTAAGGGGTCATAATAGGGGTCAAAGTTTTAAAAAATTAACCATTTTTTTGTTTTTTGCTTTTTTTGCACAGCATACACCTCCAAACACCCGAGCAACGCCGGGCACCCCTGCTAGTATATATATATATATATATAGAGAGAGAGAGAGAGAGAGAGATAGATCATATTCATTGTGGAACATGATGAATTTAAAAAAATAAAACGACTTATAGGTAACTTAGCTAACTTCACCCAGCGAAGTTAAATCGTGATTCGGATTACATAACATTTTTTTGTTTTGTTTTCTATTCCCAATCTCTGTTTAGATTTACTGAACAAGCTTTAAAATCGGTTAACTATCCCTTTTAATCTTTTCAGTATCTAATTAATAATGTTTAAAAATACGTCTTTTATAAAACCATAACAAAATTTTGTACGACACAAAAAAATATCTCAATACTTAAATATAAAAGGCACTTTGTCTGTCTGTATGTATGTGTGAGCGAGTGTGTTCTTTATAGACTCCGAAACAGCTCGGATGATTTTTTTTTTTAATTTCTCACAAATATACTTTATGTGTCTGGTGGGAGTGTTCTGTATAAGAAGGACTTTGATAAGTATCGAAAATCGATAATTGATAAAAATCCAATTACAAAAAGAAACAGTCTGATTTTTACCAAAGATAACAACCCTTATACAGCCTAATATCATAAGTGCATTTTGAGAATGTTTATTACCGCACAAACTGAAATGCCTGGCATAAAAATCAACAATAGGTTCTTTGATATGACAGGGGCACATTCGAAATAAATGTTTCTGTTTAAAGCTCAATTGAACAATAATACCTGACTTTTGCATTTGAAAGTTTAATTGAAGCCATTATATAAAAAATAATTTTTATAAAATCAGTATAGACTCTCTACAGTGCACTGTATTGTGGACTAAGTCACTGTGGGAGGCATGTGAAACTTCCTCTCAGTGCACTGTGGTGGGTTCCCGACTAGAGCAGGCAATCAATCAATTTGATTGAAAAATGGGGGAGATTTAACTGATTTCGATGACGATAAAAGTATTGGAAGTGTGGAACATCATCAATCCCGGGTAACGTTAAATCTCCCTGCTAGTTTATATATTATATATTAAGGTAGCATTATTTCTATTAAGCATATTTCGTTGAATAAAACAGAATTTCATGTCTACGGTTTGGATCCTCTCCAACTTTCTAATTAATTTTCTTTCTTAAGGCGAGCTTAATTAAAACTAAAAAACAAATATCAATACATTAATAACATCCTAAAATGCCTGTAATCGCGGCAAAAATAATTGAATGCATTTAATTACAAGTGAATTACTACTACTACTACTACTACTACTAATATATATATATATATATATATATATATATATATATATATATATATATATACCAGCTGTACATACCCGGCGTTGCCAGGTAAACAAGTGAAGCATGCATGGTCCCCCATGAGTAGATAGTGAACGAGGCATCAAAAAAATGATCAAGTTCAGCATTTGCACCCCCCCCACCCATTTAGCCCCAAAAGTCCCTATGGGACGTCAAATCCTGGTGAAAATGAACAAACGGTGCAGTTTTAGGCTTTAACATATGTAAATTTGAGTTCTGCATCATGCAAAAAAAGAAATGACTAAGTCCATCATTTGCCCCCTCCTCTCATTTAGCCCCAAAAAGTCATCAAGGCCTTAACATATTTAAATCTGAGTTCGGCATCTTGCAAAAACTGCTAATAAATAGACATACACAGAAAATTTTGGACAAATATGGTAAAATAGTCCCAAAGATGGAGTGTTTTTATTAGTCATAAAAAGCCCCTGCGGCATACTCAAAAGTTATCACGAAGTATAGACAAACAAATTATATAGAAATCAGTTACAACTTTTCAGAAAGTTTGATAAAAATCCAAGGCATCAATATTTTTTAATAAGCACAATAGTGTCAATTTTAGCCATTTTAACCGAAAGGCACCCCTGGGGGTACAACCGGTGTTTTCCCGAATAATCCATTCTGTTACTTTTTAACTCGTATCATGTTTAATGTTTGTGCAAAATTTCAAAAGATTTCAAGGCGTGGTTATTGAGAAAAGTGTGGACAGATGAACAGACGAACGGACAAGTGTGAATTTACAGGTCCATACTCCTTTTGTCAGGAGACCAAAAACATGTTGACAGGCAGAGGATTTAGTAAATACTATTTAAGATGCACCAAATATCCTAACTTGTTATGATTTTTCCTTAAAGTTGACCATATTTTGAATTTTTGGAAGCATAAAACATAGTAATCTTCAACTTTGAAATTCAAACAGGGAAATAAAATCTTGGTAAATATGAAGAATTACTCTACCCTCGAAAATTCCCTTAAAATTACCACTCATATAGGTTTTCGGGGTCGCTGAAAACGAAAATAACGTTTAAAATTACGGCAAACAAGTAGTTTCCAAGATATGAAGAAATGTTAGTTTTTAAAAATGGGGGATCACTTTTCTAAATTAATTTAACGTAAAATGAGCACCCACTTTGTGGCCACGATTTTTTTTTTTCGGCGGGGTGGGGCTTTCTTTCCACCCTCGGAAAATCCTTTAAAATTACCACTAACGTTTAAAATTCCAAGAAACAAGTAGTTTCCAAGATATGAAGAAATGCACTCACTTTATGGTCACTTTTTTGAGGGGGGGGGGCTGTCGGTTTGTTTTTCGTTCCTTTTTTTGGAGGGGGATATTCAATTATAGAGCTTGTATAGTTTTTAACGGGCGATTTTCGGTCTTACAAAATATTATTAGATGTAATATTTAATATAAGACAATCCCAGCTAAATAAAATTGCTCAATATACAAGATCATGGTAAGCTGGCTTAATGGTTATCGTAATTGATTCACTGTCTTTAGGTTTTGGTTTTACATCAAATTTAACAGTAAGAAAGCAAACTAGAGGCAGGCTACGTAGCCGATAATTAAGCATTTACACACACACACACACACACACACACATATATATATAAAATGAGAGAGAGAGAAAGAGAAAGAGAAATAAGCATTTATAGATTTCCCTAAAACGTAATGGTAAATGATAGCTCTCGATTACTGATGATCGGGTTTTGAATCACAGTTTGAAGTACGGCCTCACATATTCTTAGTTACAGTAAAGCACTGTGCTACGGCGAAACAGCTATATGTGGATAAATAATTATATATTTTGGCAGCAAGTCATTATCCAGAAAAATTTGATTAAAAAATAATTTTCTTTTTGTTTGTTTTTTACTCCTATTTTTTTTTTT
>NC_136487.1:116450182-116527682 GCF_053919585.1 Euprymna scolopes
TATATATATGTATGTGGATAAATAAATATATATATATATATATATATATATATATATATATATATATATATATATATATATATATATATATACTAGCTGTACCCGGCCACGCGTTGCTGTGGCTCAGTTTGTTAAAATGGAACACATGTGAAAGTAGAGAAAAGTTTGATTCTTTTTTTCAAGAGAATGTACAAATTATTTTTTTTTTAACAGATGTTAAGAAAATAAACAGAAAAATACTTCCATCATTAATTATGCAAAAAAATAAATAAAATGTTGATTTAGTGTTTCAATATGCTTATAAATTACGATAAAACTTGCTGAGTATGCACTGTTTTACGGTTGTTGTAAAAATGGAACGGAAACTTAAATTTCGCTTCATTTTAATCTTTCTTAATATTTTAATTCTGCCCCCCCAACGAATATAATCAAAACAGTAACATTCAACAATTGTACTTTATGTATATAAAACACAAAATGGGTGTTTGTATTACTGTACACATAGATTCGAAAAAGTTGTCAAAAAACAAATATATAACAAATAAATGTTATCAAAGGCAAGATAAGTTACTTTTCTGCCAAACTGGATATATTTTTTGTGTTTTTATTCAATGTAACATATTTATTCAGCTCGAAAAACATACAGTGTTTACCGATGTATTCGAAAATTCAACATGGCATCTCACACCCTCTTTAACACCGTAAGTATGGAAAAAGGTGTTATAAATAAAAAACTATACAAAATACTATTAAAAACCCGCCGAATATATGTCAACCTATGTCACGGTAACATATATTGAGCGAGTTTTTAACAGTATTTTATCCGGGTTTTTTATTTATAACATCTTTTCCCACACTTACCGTGTTAAAGAGAGAATCAGACGCCATCTTGAATGTTCCAATACATCGGTAAACACTGTATGGTTTTCGAGCTGAATAAACATGTTACATTGAATAAAAACACGAAAAATATATCCAGTTTGGTAGAAAAGTAAATTATCTTGCCTTTGATAACATTTATTTGTTATATATTTCCTTTTGGACAACTTTTTCGAATCTATGTGTACAGTAATACAAACCCCACAAAATATTTATTAAAAAAAAAATTAAAAAAAAAAAAAGTTAATAACGAAAGGGAAATAATTCCATTTTTAAACGAAAAAGTCAGTTTACCTAACTTACTGTATTAATGCTATTTTTTAAGCAAGAAAAAAAAAAAGGTAAATATCCAGATACGCTACTACAGAACACCGACCACTCTAATTTGTTTTTTTATAGGTAATTGAGGTCGCTGACAACGAATCTGATAGTCAAACTTGGGGTAAATTTACCGTTTGCATGGTATTTACCTCTGAACCCACGAACTTCTTTCCACCATTTTGCAGCATCCGTTTATGCTACGCGCATGCACGCTGTAGCATAAACGACGGCTTCACCAAGCAAACTATGTTGGGGGGGAGGGGATTTTTTTTTCCAGGACATAGAATTTTCTAATTTTCCAAAATACATTATAGCGCTTTTTGGGTGGAAAATTTAAAATTAGCTGAAAAAGAAATAAAATAAGAAAAGGAAAGCACACCAAGTTGGAGTAGGGGGGTGTAATTTATCTGTTTTTGTTTTTTTTTTTTACCTGGAACATCGAATTTTCAAATTTTCCGTAAGTAACGCACCGACATTTACCAATTAGAACACCATTTAACATTTTCCGAAGATTTTACTTTGTACATTGGGGGCGCGAGCGGGGGGGGGGGCGGATGTGATGTTGGCGCGCGCGCGCCCCAACATCACCCCTCCCCCCAAAACAAATTAGAGTGGTCGGTGTTCTGTAGTAGCGTATCTGGATATTTACCAAAAAAAAAATATTTAGGTTTGGCTATACATTCCTAAACTCATTTAACCCTAAATAATTTAGGTGACTGAAATAGGAATCTAATTGAATCTTTAATTTCCTGAATAGTATCCGATAATTCATTTTTCTTCGAGTTATATCGAATACATTAATACGGACTTTAGGGGCTTTTTTTCGTAATGTTACTGTAAAAATTATTTTTTATTGTTACAAATTACGATGCTTTAAAAAAAGCAAAAATAAATTCTTGCGTTTTTTATTTACTACTGAAAACCATAACTTTAATAAAGGTATTTTTTGTTTAAACAAAATAAAACATTTTCACCAAGAGTTAAGTAAAAATAATTAGTTCATTATATTCTGCGATCATTATTTGAAAAATACTGTAATTCTCATTAAAATTCGTTAATTTCCTGATTTTTGGTGAATTTTTAAGTAAAGGGAGGAATCAAAATGTGTATACACTTTGAGCGTCGGCATTCATTTTTCGACCACGTGTGGTTAATTTAAATTAAAGTTCAATCACATGGTTACATTATCAATAAACCCATTGGAAATTTACCGATATTGTAAACACATTCTGTTTACATTAAGCCTGTGGTGTTTTTTTAGTGATGCAATGTTGTCAACTGAGATTTAAAAAAAAACCCGCGAGATCAGAAGAAAGAAATGTCCAGAAAATCGCTAGCCAGTTTGGCAGAAAAGTAACTTATCTTGCCTTTGATAACATTTATTTGTTATATATTTGTTTTTTGACAACTTTTTCAAATCTATATGTACAGTAATACAAACCCGTGTACAGTAATACAACCCCCTTTGGGGAGATTGGAATGCCCCCCCACCTAAAATGTACTTGGAAAAATCGATTTTATAGTGAGATTTAAGAATGGTTAGTCGAAAAAAAGGTGAAAAACAAAACAAATAATCAATAAATAATTGTTACTAAAGGCAATAAATGCTACTTTTTTTTTTTACTTAACATGAATGAGTTTATTTTATGTTTTAAAGTATTTTCAAGCAATCTAATACGGGTGTCTGGGTGCCAAATACCTCCAGATTTTCTAGAATTTCCCGCTAGATTGTAAACGAAATCTCCAGATCTAGCAGGAAAACCGCTAAATTGTGACACTGGTCATGTGACAGGAAGCGGTAATAAATAATTGTCCCTAAATAAAAAAATGGCCTCTCGGTAAAAAGAAATCCACCTATTTATCATAGAAAAATTAAGTATAATGTTATAATTAAAAAGGAATATATAAAAACACACATGGATATAGTAAACATATTATACCAAAACGTGGAAGCCATCCGTCCAGTGGTTTTTTAGACAATTAACTCCGAACGAACCAACATTTACATTCATATATATATATATATATATATATATATATATATATATATAGTAATTTATAAAATATATATGGCGATTAAGCTACACTGAATATTCCGCGTTTCATCCACTCTAGGACTCTTCAGGCTTATGCGCGAATTCTGTGGTTGTTTATCGTTTTTATATGCTCCTCTTCTATTTAAATAAATTACTAACTAGCTCTACCTACGTATTGAGCACTTTTGAAGTAAATACTTAAAGTTTACGCATAAATCTATACTTTCGTATATTAATTTTATGTGAGTAAATTAAGTAGTTATATATATATATATATATATATATATATATATATATATATTAATGAAAACAAAGAGATACAGTGTTTACCTGATATACGCAATGGTAAACTTCAAACTAATATAAATAACAGTAATTATAAATAGAAAATTTAATCCCAACCGAATTAAAAAAGCTCAATACGCAATAGAGAGTAAAGCTTATTATAAGCGAAAGAAAATTAAAACTGTAAGTTGAACTTTACAATCAAAATTTATTGTTCGACTGAATACTCCAAAAAACAATTTACAAAGTCCTTATTCCGCGGAGTTTCAAAGAATGCAATTCTTGTTATTCTTCTCATCAAAGGACATAAAGAAATCAGCATATAAATATAATATGCAAGCTGAAATATTATGTGTGGTTTGTTTGTATATTGTTTTTTACATAGCCAACATTTTTTCACTTCTTTTTTTATTTGTCAGTTTATAATTGCAATAAATTGTGGTTTCACTTAATGTCTTAACTAGCAAATTTTAGCATTGCTACAAATATAATTTGCTGATTTCTTTATGTCCTCTGATGAGAAGAATAACAAGAATAGCATTCTTTGAAACTCCACGGAATAAGGAGTTTGTAAATTGTTTCTTGGAGTATTCGGTCGAACAATAAATTTTGATTGTAAAGTTCAACTTACTGTTTTAATTTTCTTTCTCTTATATATATATATATATATATATATATATATATAAAACTTACTGTTTTAATTTTCTTTCTCTTATATATATATATATATATAAATATATATGAGAATGTGTGTGTGAGGACAACTCTCAACCTATATATTCGACGAGTTTTTGAACTACAAACTTGAAATTTGGTATATAAAGTATTCAGACATGTGGAAAATTTTTGAATCGGTTCTCATCCGGAAAAAAACGTCTGCTAAGACGTCAAAATGAAAAAAATTGGTACTTTGCGGGGGGAGGGGGGGTCATTGGATTTTTATCTGTTTATCAACTGTTTCAGGGCTGCACATGTGCGAATCGTTCACATGACAGCTTCCTTATGTTAAAAATCAGTAAGTTTGAAAACACTTTTTAAAGATCGTGGTCTAATGGTAGTCGTACTTGACTCACTGACTTTGGGTTTTGGTTTCGATCTCAGCTCGAGTATTTTTGGTTTGTTTACTTACAAGAAGTGAACTGTTTAGAAAAACCATAATGCATTGCCCATGTCTCAGTTTCTTTCCATTTTTATTACTTTTTTTTTTTTTTTTTTTTAAGGAATTTAACGTTACGAGCAACGCCGGTTACATTTTATTAATATATATGTAAAACTCACTTTGTTTGCTGGATCGATTAAACCATCCATCCGGTTTTCGGCTTCCGGTTTCAAAACATTCGCCTTATTATCTATTTCATGGCCGCCTTGTCTTAAGTCAGATATTAAAATCCACTGCTGCTATTCAAGTCGTACACAAGGTCAACAATATATTTGTAATTACTACTACCCATATGTAGTTTAACTCCATTAAGTTAAAAAGACCGATGTAAACAAATATACAACCAAAGGCAAGAATAAATTAATTTTCTACTTTGATGGATGAGTTTTTTTTTAATGTTTTATCTAGGAGGGGGTGAGAAACTTGGTTTTAGTAGTACTCTAAGGGTCTTCTTAATTTAATCTTTAATTTTAATTGCAGGCCTCCTGAGTTTTATTTTTTTTTTTACTCATCACTTAAAAAAATGTTTTTTCAAGATAATAAAAGACAATATGATCTCATAATCACTTATAATTTTGAACATTTTTTCTCTTAGTCTTTAAGACTCTTCTTACCAAAATACTTAATTTCACTGGAATTACCATTTCCGGTTTGTTTTTCATTTTTATTAACAATATTTTTTTTTTTTTTTGCATTTTATCACTGCCGTCATATAATGCAGTTTCATACAATGCTAAAACCAGCAAATTTTTAGCTTTGCTATATGTTTAAATTTGCTAACATATATCTTTCCTCTAAAGAAAAGAATTTGCATTCTTTGAAACACCACGAAATAAGGATTTATTAATTATCTTTGTTCGAGGTATTCTGTCGAAAAATAAATGTTACATGTAAATTTTTATTTACGGTTTTCATTGATGCTTTTTATGTCAAACTTTACTTATTATCGTCGTATTTTATTTATTTGTTTGAAATTAATATATAAATATTAATATCTATATTAGATTGAAGTTTACATTTGCTTTTGTCTAGTAAACCTTTTTTTTATCTACTGTCTGATTGGTGTGTATATATATATATATATATATATATATATATATATATATATATATATATATATGAGAAAAGAAATTAAAACTGTAAGTTGAAATTTACAATCAAACTTATTGTTCAACTGAATATTTTAAAAAACACCAACTTTCAGTTTTCATTTCTTTTCTCTCACAATAAGTTCTACTCTCTATTGTGTGTGTATTGAGCTTTTTTATTTGGTTGGGATTAAAATATCTATATATAAATACTGGTATTTATATTAGATTGAAGTTTACCATTGCTTATATCAAGTAAACACTGCATCTCCTTTGATTTCATTATATATATATATATATATATATATATATATAATGAAATCAAAGGAGATGCAGTGTTTACCCGATATAAGCAATGGTAAACTTCAATCTAATATAAATACCAGTATTTATGTATAGATATTTTAATCCCAACCAAATAAAAAAGCTCAATGCACACACAATAGAGAGTAGAGCTTATAAGAAAAAGAAAATTAAACTGTAAGTTGAACTTTACAATCAAAATTTATTGTTCGACTGAATACTCCAAAAAACAATTTACAAAGTCCTTATTCCGTGGAGTTTCAAAGAATGCTATTCTTGCTATTCTTCTCATCAGAGGACAGAAAGAAATCAGCAAATTATATTTGTAGCAATGCTAGAATTTGCTGGTTTATGGCATTAAATGAAACTGCAATTTATTATAGTCATAAATTGCAAATATGTACATGTCCTTTAAAAAAAACAATATGCTGTCTCTAGCAAATTCTAGCATTACTACAAATATAATTTGCTGATTTCTTTCTGTCCTCTGATGAGAAGAATAACAAGAATAGCATTCTTTGAAACTGCACAGAATTAGGACTTTGTAAATTGTTTTTTTGGAGTTTTCAGTCGAACAATAAATTTGATTGTAAATTAAGTTTTTGTAGCATTTAAAAAGTTGACTAGAGAATAAATTCTGTCTTGAATTAAAGTTTAAAAGCCAAAGTCAAGTATCATGATTCATTTGTGTTTCTACTCAAAGAATTCTGTATATGTTCTTAGCTATAAGTACTTAATCCATTGACCACTGGAATTGGTTTAAGTAGGAGCAGATTAGACAAGTTAATCAGCTTAGGAATTGATCCATTACTGGATCTGCTTATTTTTTTTCTGTTTTGTTTTTATGTTTTTCTATCATGCAAGTTTGATTGCGCAGAAATTATGGACATTAAAGCTTGAGTAATCTCTTTTGTTTCTATCTCTGTGAGGAAAAAAATAATCAATTCTAAAAAGCTTTATTTAGGTCATATTTTAGCATTACAAAAGCCTTGCCCTTTCGGCTAGGAGCAAAATGTAGCATCTGTTCTGATATTATACTTCATTTTGTTTCTCTCCTCAGTAAAATTTGAACTGTATAAATTTCTATTTCCTTAAATTAACGATAAAATCTTGCCATTTCTCTTCATAAACGGATATCAAAGAGTCCTCAGAACAACAGCTATTGCACTCTGCTACAGTGCTGCAGGATACTGCGTCCTGGCATGGTCTTGGAGCCAACACACAAGATCAATTGACAAAAAACTCGGATAGACCATGCGTATTACCTCAGGCTGCCTGAAGTTAACCTCACCACAATGGCTACCGGTAGCAAGCCACTACTACTACTACTAGCTCATACTCTCCCTCAAACAGTGACGATGTCTCATAACTTATAAATTGTACATCAAGATCATGTTTTGTAGAAACAATTGTGTTTGCATCTTTTAAAGTATCACAACCAATATTAGTCATTATAATGGTTTTGTCTACTCCCTCCAAACCAGCGGAATGTCACTTTGCTGTAAAACTTTAGTCTGCTCTACTATTATAAAAAAGGAACTTTGTCTGTGTGTATGTGAGAGAGAGAGAAAGTTCCCTACGGAATCCAAAACAACTGGGCCGATTTGTTAAAAAATTCATACAAATGTACTTTATGTGCCTGGTAGTGTTTTTAGATAGGTTTTTATCAAAATATTTTACATACTACGTGAAGTGTCTGTGATTTGTCTTGATTTCCAAACATCACTTCGGAATATGTAAAATAAAAATCGTTTTTATTAAATGGTCAATTTTCATTTTGTTTGCCACCAAAGTAAATTCTTCACAACTATAACAGAACACATCCGGTTTATTCAAGCATTTCCGGTTTGATGTTTCCATATTCACTGTACAATATGTTTCAGGAATGAGAATTTCTCTCATCAGCTGTAAGTAGCGAATTAAAAAGTTAAAAGAAATTTGTAGAATAAATGACTTTACCAGCTGAAATCTTAAAGGAAATGTACATCAAGCTAAAAGAAGTATATTAGTTTTTTTCTTACATAACAGCAAGTAAATCACATGGAAATTGTGCCTCAAATTTTAAAGAGCTGTTCATGTTAATAGAATCTCATGGAAATATCTACAGGAAGCATTTAACCCTGTACAATTTAAATTAATATGATTCATGTAAAAGTTATCAATTTTATTGAAAACGGCAATGACTTGTTCCAAAATACATTATGCAATCTTCTTAAATAGCTCTACTATTATATAAAAGGAACTGTGTGTGTGTGTGTGTGTGTGTGTGTGTGTGTGTGTGTGTGTGTGTGTGTGTGTGTGTGTGTGTGTCAGAGAGAGAGAGAGAGAGAGAGAGATTCTGAAACGGCTGGGCCGAGACTTTTTTTAAATTTCACACAAATGTACTTTATGTTCCTGGCAGTGTTGTTAGGTTTTATATCAGAATATCTTCGATAAGTATGGAAAAAAATCTTATGAAAGAATAAACAGGGTAGCATGCTCTCGTTCTTTCAGCCATGACTAGGTAGAATTCTTAAGTAATTCACAATTGTATTCTTATTATCTCCCACACTGAGGATTGAACCATTAACCTACAGAAGTGTATCACTTAGAAGTGAATTCACCTAATACTTTATATTTTACGCTATGCAAAGACCAATAAATAAATATTCGATTAAAAAGATTTGTTAATATGTATTACAGGATGTTTGAGAAAAATTTTACGCTTTCTGCCTGACTGGAATCAATCGAAAAAAACTGGAGAAATGAACAATATTTATGCATGTAATTATGTGTTTTGTGAGTTTTCTTTTTTTATTTATATACTAGCAGGACCCGTTAACCGGTGTTGCCCGGTGGTAGCATGCATCTCCCCTGCATAAAAATTTGCTATATATAATGGCTGAGAGGGGAAAATAGCAGCTGTTCCACTGTAAGTGTTTGCGACAGTGGTGATGCTTCTCCTAGGATGTAATCTAGGATTTTAATAGAGCGAATAAATGTGAGTAAATTGGCATTCAAAAGTTACATAATATAATGGCTGATAGTGTACACATAATAAATTTGTATGTGGTATCTGTTGGAGCAAACCTAGTGTACTTTGGTTTAGAGAGGAATTTCTGCAATCAAATTATTATATATAGAATATATTAATAAACATTGTAACTATCTGCCTATAGTATCAAAATAAATTTCTATATCAATAGGTTCTAGATTAGTTCCTCCAAAAATATAAATATATTCAATCAATGCAAAAAGTCAATAAAGTAATTAGCAAAAAAAAAAAAAAAAAAAAATAGTTTACCTTTTATCAAGCTTGCCTGGATAATAACTTGTTGCCAATATATGTAATTGTTTGTTCACAAATAGGTGTTTTACCATACCACGGTTTTTTACTGTGGCTAGAAAAAGGTGAAGGCTTGCTTCAAACTGTGGTTCAAAACTGGATCACCTTATTAGTAGTTGAGAGTTATAACTAGGGCTATGACAACAACATATTCTTTTTATTGTTTCGACTCTCGAGTATATATCCGACACAGTTAATCAACCGAGAACTACATCACTCTATATAAAAGCATATATGGATTCCATGAACAAAGCTTCTTTCTTAGAACTGCACACCTGTAGAACTCTGTTCCGTCTGCGTGCTTCCCACCGGACTACAACTTGGATGTGTTCAAGTCCAATGTTAACAAATTCCTAATGAACCGCCCCCTTAAGTAAACACTTCATCAAATCTCCACACTAACGTAATGTACTTGCAATAACCCTTATCCCTGAGTGGCTTCCGGGCCTTCATAAGTGGTGATCACTGTGTAAAAAAAAATATATATATATATAAGATATCAACGGATACACACTCGAGAGTCAAAACAATAAAAAGAATATGCTGTTGTTCTAGCCCTAGTTATAAGTCACCACCACGTTTAAGGGAAATCTATAAATTCTTATATATTTGCAATTATCAGCTACAAACAACTATGCAATTGTAATAGATAGAAGCCAGCAATCTTCCTTAACATATACAAAGTGTTTGAAACAAACTTTTCTGAAAATAAAACCAAACAATCCATCATATCTTGTCCAATTAATGATGTATTTTCACAGTGAATCTCTTAGAACATATTTTGCCAAATACAGCTCAAAGAAGCCACCCTAAGAGCCCACTATGGCTTTTTATTTAGGCAGGTCCTTAATCTAGAACACGTGACCTTGACTATCCTTTAAAAGACGCCTGAACAGGAATTTGAACCTAGCAATCAGCTCATCCTTGGTACAGAAGGTTGTACGATTGACGTTTTTGTAGATTGCACTCTACACATAATAGTTTATGGGTTTTTAACCAGACACGTTGAGGTGGCGGTGGGTAGATATTTTGAATGCTGAAATCATAACTATTTGAGAGAACTTCTAGTTCTAGATTTTTGTTGAGAGATGAGCTTGAGTTGAGTTATGATTGCATGTGTATGTCCATTGTTTCTATCCACTGCTTAAAAACAGTGGACATCTGAATTGATTATGAATCTTTTTTTGGAGATGTTGAGTAGCATGATGTGGTCTTCAGTGTAAACACATCCAAAGATCATCACAATTTGAGGGAATGTGGTCTTCATGCTACACAGGATTGTTGTTTTGCACTTGTAAACTGGTCCTGACAAAAGTTCTCATCCGAGAAGAATCGAAGCATTCTTAACTTGATGGGTGTTTGGCATAGTCGAGGAGTTTTTTTTTTTTTTTGGCTTTCATAAGGTGGTTTGCTTGGACCTCGGCAGTGAGTAGTTTCTCTTGTAATTCTTGTATAAGAATTTTGTATAAGAAGTAATCAAGATCCATGTTAAACACTTTCTTTAGAGTCGCCATTTTGATACCCAGCTCTCTCACCCGATGTCCGCGTTATCTGCATCTCCATATATAATAAAATGACTGCAGAAATTCCTCTTTGGACCAAAGTATCATAGGTTTGCAACAACAGATGCCACATACAAATTCATTACAGCTAGGTTAAAAGTCACTATCTTATGTAACTTTCAAACACCTTTACAGACGTATTCAATCGTGATTCAATAAAATACTACAACACTTGCTCCACAATCGTAACATCGTTAGAGGAAGGGTTATCTATTTTTCTCTCTAAATATTTAGATCTACCACCGCCACCAGTCAACAGCAGGAAGAAGTCTACACGTTCCACAGATTCTATGCTTACACCGCCCTTAACTGGCTCATACATACAGATATACCATTATCTTTTCAGTAGTAGAATAAAAAAAATAATAAAGTTTCCCTTGGGAATTCCACTGCCTCTGTTGGTTGCTCGCTAATTCTCTTATTGCGGAATTAGGTCATTCTAAACGAATCTTTAGAACATTACAATATGGCGTCGCTAGGACAAATATTGATTTCATCAATTTCAGTTAATAGACACTTAATTTCCAACATATAAAAACAGCGAACGAATCTTCTACCTCTTTTACGTAACTAATGATTGTTTAGCGTCTCTGCTAAAACCTACACAAACATACGTGTAGTATCTAGTAGTAAATGTATCTTCTACTTTCTTTCTTTCTTCCGGTGGACGCCATTTGGAGAACATGAGATATGGAGTGACGATGTAGAAATGTTATCTCTGTAAGTTCGAATACGCTTTTGAAATTTTAGTTTTAACAGACGCCTACTTTACAACAACTGAAACTGTGTATGCATCTTTTTTGAGTCGCCATGTATATAGATTCTAGGTGGGTAGTTATTTTTGGCAGTCGTTAATTCTACCTCTTGATCAAGTAATGAAAACAAACACGGGCAGTAAGAGACGCCATTTTTAGAAGAATGGCCGAATCAGCCGAGGAGTCATTAGGAAATTATGTTAGCATGAACAGTCCATTCTGAGAAAGAAAAAAAATAGATTCAACCGATTCTATTATTCTTATTATCTTCTGCTTCATTTGATGAGACTAACAATTGACATTTTCACTGGAAATAAACAAAGAAAGAATTGTCTAAAAGAAAATGAGTCTAAGCATAAAAAGTCAGAGTGAAAAGCATCCACCTGAAACATCACCAATTATGACAAATACCAAAATATATCTGAAGAGTACATCAGTGATGGGACGATTTCAATATTTTTCCTAATTTCAATGCAGTTACTAATTCTTTGTATGATTTTTATTCTTTCAACAACTGTTCCCCTATTTCTTGGCCTTTCAATTTTTTGTTCTTGGTTAGTGGAGGAGAAATCCTTCACGACTGGGACAACTTTTATTTTTGTTCCTTTTCCCCACATTAAAAAACGATCCTAGTGTCCAACTCTGCCCTCTTGGAGAGGCAAAGTAAATAGGAAATGTTTCTCATTTTAAGTGTTATTTTCACAACGTTTTGGATGATGTAACCTCCAAACTTCTTCAGGTGTATCTTGTTAAACTCTGGAATTTTTTTGTCAAACTCTAGAATTTGCACGGAATTTTAAGCGGGACTTTTTATTTAGTCCATGGTAGTACAGGGTGCCCCACTTAAAAGTAGTCTGGTCTCTCTAATCTTTCTCTAATCAATTTTTGTTTTTCAGATTAAGCGGCTCACTTAAAAGTAGCCCGATTCTCTAATCTTTCTCTTAACAACCAACTGACACCACAAGACAAAATGCAATTCTTTTTCAAACAAGATGGCGCTACATGCTACACATCTCACAGATCACTGACATGCGTTCATGATGTGTTTACTGAAGAAAGAACAAATAAGCAAAGGGTTCCCCGACTTGTCATCATGTGATTTTTATCTTTGGGGGACTTTAAAACAAAAAATTTATGCAAATAATCCTCACAATCTAGACCAACTAAAGGAGAACATTACCAACGCTATCAGGAGAATCACCAGAGAAGATCTACAGACAGTATCTGCAAACGTTGTTAAACGTGCCCAGAAATACATAGATGTCGACGGGGAGCACTTCCAGTGTCTTTTATAACACTACAAGTAATTTAAGCAATAAAAGAATGTTCCTCCTATCTACTACATTTTCTGGGCTACTTTTAAGTGGGCCACACTGTGGTATGCTCTTGTTCTGCTAGTCATGACTGGCTAATAATTCCTAAGTAATTTATAATTGCAATGAGGATTAAACCTTCAATCTCCAGAAAACTTTAACTTCTTTCATCAGATTTTTTCAATTATCAATACTTACCGAAAACCTATCTAAGAACATTGCCAGATACATAAAGTACATTATTTGTGTGAAATTTTATAAAAAATCAACCCAGCCGTTTCAGAGTCCATAGGGAACGATCTCACACGCGCGCATACACATACAGACATACACACACACACACAGTTCCTTTTATATAATAGTAGAGATATTATTAATTTTTTTTTTAACTATTTGCTATTATTACACTAGTTATATTCTTACCATGCTCCAATAAATATTTTTTTTTAATGGAAATCACTCCAGACAAGATATGAAGCCACTTGATGCGAAGAGCTTAAAAAAAAGAAACACTTCCATGGTCAAAATCCAACCAATGTTATACAGATAGATTCCTACTCAGAAAACAACAATTCTTTCCCCCTTGTCAGAAGCATCGCTCATAGAAATGGAAGAACTAAAAGACAAAATAAAGGAAGCAAAAGTTAAAAAGTTTTCTACCTTCTACCTTTTAGCTTGTAATTTTATTCTTTTTTTTTTATATAAAAAATCTCGATGTTTAGTGAGGTGAGTGATCAAACTATTTGTTTTCTTTGAAATTGTAGAGAAAGAAGATAAGAAGATACCGGGATCGCCATTTTGCAGTAGGTGTTGCAGCATAGATATCCATACTTCTGGTTTTATTGCATTTAAAAAAAAACGGTGTTTCAAGTTTTCAAAAGATGAACTTTTACAATTCCAACTGGTGATCACTCTGTTCCCTCAAATCTTTATTTCTGTCTATTTTAATATGTATGCACGACCGTATATATATATATATATATATATATATATATATATATATATATATATATATTCTTTATTTTCTTGTCTATAATGTAACATTTATAGGCAGTTAATATTAATTGTCGACGTTTTTTTTTTTTTTTTTTTTTTTTTTTTTTTGCAATATCGAAAGAGACTATCGTCGTCCAAAATGGTTCTACCAAGGGCAGTGATCATGCTACACAGTTTCATCAACACAGCGAAAATAGTCTGGAAAGAGTTATGAAAAGCTGGAATACAAAATATCGTGATTCAAGAGATACGCGTGTTCTATAGACGTAAGATTAAGTTCTGGTTTAATAACCTCGCCTCTTGCCCAAGTTAGAGCAAGAGGCGAGAAAAGGAATATGATGTCTTGACAACACGATGCTCAGTTTGATTGTTCATCAATCGTGGGAAAAGGATTTTGGTAGAAGTGCTATTTTGTACAAATACGTTGGAGCTGAACAACTCAATCGCTCTGCGAGTGATAAAATGCAATTGCAAAAGAAAATAGATTACAATTATTTAACTACTACAAAATATTAACGTGAGCAATATAACATTAGAGTGAGGGAAAGATTATATCTTTCATATAAAGCAACCTAAAGTGAATGAGATTTGTAGTGGACTGGTGGATATATTATATATATCCCCCAGTCGTACAAAATATGAGAAATGAATTACATTGAGAAAGGAAAAATGAATTGCTTTGAGGAAGAAACGAACAACGTGTTTATTTGAAGTAAACGAACTAGAATTTATTTTGTGAAGAAACACATGAAAGAAAAGGGTACAGCACGCGTTTAGTTTGGCTTGCGTCTCTCGTTGTTTACTGGTGAGGAGGAAAGTCCATTGTAGTATAGAGAGAGAATGAGAAAAAGTCAATCCAGGCCATGGAGATAGAAAACGTATAAAGTGTACATACTGTCTGTTAGCTCGTGCCCCATACATAGTAGCAGGGGACGTGACGCGCGCCTCCCAAAAGGGAGGCGGCTGGTTTGCTGAACCTCTCAGCTCGAGAGCTGGTCCAAAAAGGAAGATGCTGCTTATTGCTCTTGCTTTTATAATTGTTTCCGGTGGTCTTTTGCGCATGTGTGGATTTCCTTTGTCCATGTGTGCGTACGTGTGTGTGTATACACGTTAGCGTGTGTGTGTATACACGTGAATGTGAGTGTATATACGTGAACGTGAATTGTTTGTATGTTTGTGTGCGCGTATGTATATGACAAGAAATATTGCTTGAGATGTGAACGCGTGTTTTTGTGTGAGACTAGGAAAGGCTCCCACAGATTGCCAGTGTGTCCTTACTGAACAATGCATTATCGCTCTGCGAGTGATAAAATACAATTCAAAAATAAAATAGATCGTAATTATGTAACTGTTACAAAATGCTTTTTTAAATGTTCATTTAAAACTTGAAATGGTTCAATCAATTTAGGTATGGGCAAAAATGGCGGAAAAGAACATCGGGGCACATAGTTTTGAAAGCCGATTTATCATAATTTCTTTCTCGGTTTCCGACTACTTTTTTTTTTTATTGTATTTGAAAGATTAAAGCTTAAGTTTAATTTCCAAAAGGAAAAAAAATATGTGTACACGAATATTTTGTGAAAAAAAGTTATAACAAAAAAATGTTTTCACAGCGACATTCGGAAATTGACAAAGTCAGCTAAATTTTGAAGTTAAATAAATTCATTGAAAAATCCCTTGAAAGATAAATATTAGTTTTCTGGATCTATCTGAAAGATAATTAGTAAAGTCCTAAGATATTGAATTAAATTATAAAAAAAAAAAAACCCACCTTGTTTGTACAAAAAATAGCTTAATTAGTCCTCAAAAGAGAGAAATTCTGGCTTTGCACAAGAAAAGACAAAGCATCTAAGAAGCTCAAAATGTCAGAAAGTCAAAAGGCTGTCTTAAAATGACGTCAGGTAGTTAAAGGGAAGTAGGGAGTGCTGGGGGTTTTACCCCCAGCCGTGCATCTGTACATTCCTATCGTGAACGTTTGTATACTTTTTACTATTTTTTAATTTAATTATTTTTCTGTGTTCCTGTTTTTAAATTTAATTTCTTTTTTCAAAATTATATAAAAATTGTTACGCCAAAAGTTTGATGTTTATTCAAGCAAGGAAAATATTAGAATCTTGCATATAAAAAATACACGAAACATATAATCTAAAAAAAAAAGGGAAATACTTTTTGCAGTTATAATTTTTTTGTACGAAAATATTAAATAAACAATGCTTAATTCAATGATAATATCATTAGTTTGAGAAACTAATTTTTCTTTGAATTATATCAAATTCATTAATACAGACTTTACAGGCGTTTTTCGTAATGTTGCTGAAAAAAATTCTTTTTTATTTTCAGTCTTACAATTTGCGATGCTTTATTTTCATTAAAAAAAGACAAAAATAAATTCATTTTTTATTTTATTACTGAAAACCATAACTTTAGTAAAGGTGTTTTTTGTTTAAACAAAATAACATATTTCCACTAAGATGTAAATAAAAATAATGGGTCTATTATATTCGGTGATCATTATTTGATAAATACTGAAAGTTCCATCAGAATTTGTTAATTTCCTGATTTTTGGTGAATTTTTAAGTGATTTTGAGCATTGGTTACTCATTTTGCATGCATCTAAATTAAATCAACTCACATTTTGTGTTCTTAAACAAATACAATTTGCATATATATATATATATATGTTTTTTATTTTTTTATTATCGTTTTCTCTGTTTGGTTACATATATTTCAGATGTTGGACCATGTTTACGATTCAACAGCCTCATCAGACCTTACAGAAGTGGTTGTTAGTATTAGGAAGAAGTGTTTTAGAAGAAGCAGACCTAGTCAGGCACATCAACTTAGATAGCAAAAATATCACTGACACACTCAAAATTAGCAACAGAGTAGGAAAACTATCAAGTGAGGAGGCATTCATTTTACTTAAGGACCATAAACCTAACTTTGAAATAAGACCTCAAACGAGACTTATAAACCCCACGAAGCCAGAAATAGGAAGAATAAGCAAAAGAATACTAGAAAGAATTAATTTACAAATTAAAACCAAATATGAACTAAACCAATGGATTAACACCAATGACACCATTCCATGGTTCAATAATATCCAAAACAAAAAGGAGGCCGCATTCATCCAGTTCGACATTGAAAGCTACTATCCTTCAATATCAAAAGAACTGTTTGACGAAGCCTTAGACTTTGCCTCACTACTCCCTGACCTACAACCATCAAAGAATCTAGGAAAATAGTACTAATCGGCCAAAACACCCAATGGACTAAGAAGAACCAACCCGGATCATTTGAACCCTTAATGGGATCTCTGGATTCAGCAGAAGCAACCGACCTAATTGGTCTCTTCATTCTATATAATTTCACAAAAACTATAGATAACAAAAACATAGGACATAGGACGAGAAGATGGCCTTATTGTAGTTGAAAATTCAAATGGCCCTAAATGCGAAAAATTGAAAAAAAAAACTTTAACTAAAGAAATGAACAGAATAGGTCTAAAACTGGACATTAAATCTAACGTAAAAACTGTTAACTGTCTCGATATAACTCTCAACCTTTCAAATAACTCATATGAACCTTACACTAAAGACAATACTTACCCACTCTATATACACCCACTATTTAACCACCCAAAACATATCATTAAACATGTCCCTACATCTATAGAAAAAAGACTTTACTAATTCCTCTAAACTTGAAATATTCAACAAACATAAAACATTTTATGAAAATGCCCTTAAAGAAAGTGGCCACTCAAACACCATCTTTAATTACATTGAACCTAATCCATCTAATACCCAAAGAAGAAAAATAGGGCCAGAAAAATAATTTCGTTCACCCCCCCCTTCAATATAATGGTTAAAACGAAACTAGGCAAAAATTCTTTCAACTAATAAACAACCATTTTCCAACCAATCACACACTACACAAAATATTTAATAAAAACATAATTAAGCTTAACTACAGCTGTACTGATAACCTAGAACAAATAATCAAGAAACACAATAGGAAAATACTCAACAAAGATGAAAACACAAATAACACTAGCAGAGATAATTGTAACTGCAACAACAAATCCCAATGCCCACTTAATCAACAATGCCTACACACAGAAGTAGTCTATAAAGCCACAATTGTACCTGAAGAAAACCCAAACAGCAAAAAATACTATATTGGTCTGGCAGGCACCTCCTTTAAAGATAGGTTTAGAGTACATAAATGCTTCTTCACAAACCCCAACCACCCTAACAAAACCTCACTAACCTCCCAATATCTAGATCTAATCCAAAATAACCTTACACCAACCATTACATGGGAAATCCTTAAAAAATCTAATGTATGTAAATCGTTAAACTCCCCATGCCTCCTCTGCCTGAACGAAAAACTTTTTATATTCAGTTTTAAAGATAGACACAAATTACTAAATAGAAAACATCAAACCACCATAAACTGCCGGCGTTACAAATCCCACCTTCTTAGCAATTATACACCCTTCTGAAACATCCCTCAGACAACAATTACTGTAACATCAACACAACCAAATCCCATTACTCAACTCTCCCCATACCCTATATTACCTTACCCATCTACACATTCGTCTACCCATGAATCCTACTGTCCCCACCCGCTTACTAATTACTACTAAAACTCCCCACATTTATATGGGTGTATATATGTTGCAATTTGTATGGATATCTGTATGTATATATATATGTGATTTTTGTAGAAATACCAGAAATACTATTATTTTTGACGCACCTACTTATGCGTGTATGTATCTTCATGCATATGTGTATGTGCGGGCATGATTGGATCTATGTATATATCCCCATGTGTCGTTTTGTATATCTTTATATATACACGTGCATGGATTTATGTGCTCATCGGTCATGTGTACATACATGAATATATATTTGTATAACTATATCTGCGTGCGCATGTATGTGTATGCATGCGTCTGGATGCTAGTGTCTGTATGTATATGTGCATCTATATTTGTATGCATGGGTGAACGTATGTATGCAGGCGTAGCTATGTCTGGACTTATATGCATATATGTGTTTGTATGCCTATATTCACAATGCACTTGACACTGAAAATAAAGTTAAGTATAACCAATGCTAAAAGCACCATGTTAGGAGCCCACCCCCTATATATATATGAACTTAATATTTAACCTTTATACCCCATTTTTAATTTTTTTTTTCCTAGACACTATAAATTAATCCCTATCCAATAAGCAAAGCAAATCAATACAAATCCCTAAAAATTAAACCAGCAACATGTACTTTGAACATATCTCACAATATGTCTACCTAACCTCGCATTATTAACTACACTCGCTTATTTATTTATCCTTTATTTGTTTATTTATTTATCTACCCTAACTTTACTTTACCTACTTAGCATAAATATACACATCTCTCTCTCTATCCATCTATCTATCTATCTATATATATATATATATATATATATATATATATATATAATGTCTATATATATGTGTGTGTATATTTCTATTTTTATGAATATGTATATTTGTATAACTGTACATACGTGTGTATGGGTGCATGTGTGTGTGCATGTGTATGTACGCCTACATCTCACTGGAGATCCATACATGTATCTTCATTTGTATATGTATAACTGGGTCTATATATATGTATCCTTATGTGTGTCTATGTATATGTTTCTATGTGCGTGTGTATGAATGTATGTGCTCATGGGTCGTGTGTATATGCATGAGTGGGTATTGGTATATCTATATCTGTGTGTACATGTATGTGTTTGCATACATCTGGCTGCTGATGTCTATATATGTGTGTGAATCCACGGGTATGCATGGCTGAACGTATGTATACGGATACAGCTGTATCTGAATTTATATGCCTATATGTGTTTATATGTGTGTATGTGCCTGTATCAGCGATGCATTTTACACTGAAAATAAAGTTAAGCATAACCACTGCCCAAAGCACCATGTTAGGGCCCCACGTCATATACATGTGAACTTAATGAGGCATCTACCCAACCTCACATTATTAACTACACCCATGTATTTACTTATTTATTTATTAATATTTATTTATTCTAACTTTACCTTGTTTACTTAGTATAAATATATATATATATATATATATATATATATATATATGTCTGTATGTTTATATTTTTATTAATATCTATATTTATGTAATTGTACATACGTGTATAGGGGTAAATGTGTGTGTGTGTGTGTGTATGTATGTATGTATATGTACATCTACTTCTTACTGGAGATCTATATCTCCACATATATGTATATAAATAGGTGTGTGTATATATTTATATATAGGTATGTGTCTATATATATTTGTGAGTGTATATATGTGTATAAGAGTTGTGTGCATGTCTGCATATGGATCCATGTATGTCTGCATATACATTGTTTATATATATGTGTATGTGCGTATGTGTCTGCATATGGATGTGTAGAAATGTACATATGTATGTATATGTATGTATGTGTAATTGCGAATGCGTTAACATATGTATTTAAAAATAAAATCCATTGTAAACTGAAATGAACAAGGCGACACATAGCGACTACGAAAATTTTAAATGAAGTCTGTGCTTGCCATAAACATGACATCTACACTAACCCTTTCTCTCTCTCTCCCTCTCTTTTCCTCTCTCTCTCTCTCTCTCTCTCTCTCTCTCTCTCTCTGATCTACTTAATATACCTTGCTGAACAAGCAAAAGGCAGTTAAAATTTAAAACCTAAAAATTGAAACTCCCCCTTCTCTCCTTACTCCCCCTACCTTTTTTCTTTTCTTTACCATCCTCTCTTCACCTCCACCTCCCTATATCCATATATCTCCACCCACGCCTACTTGAATCCGCTACCCCACCCCACACACACAATACAATCTAATGTATCTTAACATTCAAAACTGAAATATTGTCAATTACCCGTCTCCCTCCCCCTTTTTATCTCCTACCCCACCCCCTTTTTTTCTTTCGTATTCTTCTAAAACACTTCTTCCTAATACTAACAACCACTTCTGTAAGGTCTGACGAGGCTATTGTATTGTAAACATGGTCCAACATCTGAAACATATGTAACCAAGCAGATAAAACGGTAATAAAAAAATAAAACACATATTTACTCTGCAATAGTATTGAGTACTCTGTTCAGGTTTTTACTAATTACCAGCTTTACCAAATATATATATATATATATATATATATATATATATATATATATATATATATATATATATATATATATAGAGAGAGAGAGAGAGAATAAATAGTAAAAAGTTATATTCCAAAATTCATGATGTTGACCATCTTATAATTTATTCCTTTAATTCAGTTAACTTATACAATTCTTGACAGTATCTGTTTCGTAGCGCAAAATCAATCACTTAATTATTATATCAATCAGTGAATCTATTATGCCCTTAACTCATCAGAAGAAATAGCAACAATCAATTCGTCAAAAGGAAATGAAGTGTGATTTGACATGGTTAAAATCCGAAAATTGGAAGAGAAGCTGCATATACCTTTTTTTTTTTTACCTTCTGTACTTACATTGAGCTTCTTAAATAAGGATTGGTATATATTATAAGAAAAAATATATATATATATATATGTATATATATATGTATATATATATATATATATATATATATATATATATATTAATTTTATTTATACAAACATTAATGGCTACATATGTGCATACATGTTTCTGTAATCACCCACGTTGGGGGATTACGTCTTCAGGCCAAGAACTACCTTCAAAAGTGACATTTCCACCAAATACATTTTTCTACTTCGTTTATCAAGTTAAAAATACAACCTGGGTGGGAGTCAAAAAAACAAAAAACGGTAAAAGGATGAGTGAGGTCTCTGAAGATGATAAACATCTTTTTTCTTTTCCCCTTCCCCCATGTAACCTAACTTTTGGCTTTTTATGACATAGGGTACTTGAGAGTTTAGTTTTCTTGTCTTAGAGTCTGTAAGTTAATAACCTTAGCTATGGTCAACCAAGTACTGACCGGTGCCTTTTTAATCTACCTCCACCCACACATACACGCAACACACACATAACACATCCATACACAGACACTGCCAACACACACATACACACATTAATCAATATATTCAAAAGCGAATCCATGCTGAACACTCTTTGTTTTATTTACTGAAACTAGACAATGATTCTGAAACTACATAGAGGATAAAGTAAAAGTTACATTAAGGTAAATAAAAAAATATAAATAAATAAAAATAAAAATAAAATACATAAATAAATAAATAAATAAAAATAAATAAATATAATAAAAAATAAAAAAATAAAAAAATAAATAAAATAAAAAATAAATAAATAAAAAAATAAAAAATAAAAAAATAAAAAATAAAAAAATATATAAATAAGAATAAAGTAAAATTAAATTAAAACAAATAAACCAACAAAATGTGAATAAATATAAACCCGAAAGTTTTCTAAACCCCACATGTACCTATATGCGTGTATCAATACACTTATAAATGTCTAACATTTATCTACACCCGCGCATATATACACACACACATTACAGACATACAGAGACAAATAATAGTATTTTTCTTTACTTATGCAGCGTGGTAACATCTTCGTATATGCAATATTATGCTACCCGACTACAGACGGGTGTACATATATATACATATATATATACATATATATATATATATATACATACATATACACATATATACACAAACACACACATACATACATACATAAATACATACATATACATATATATATATATACACATACATACATATAAACACACACACAACAGACATACATATACATATCAACACATACATACATATATAACATATATATAAACAACATTCGGACATCCATACATTTTTGTAATCTATATTGTTACAACAATTCTATACGAGGCAGCCTATTCTAATAGTTCAGAAATATACGTGTGTATACATACATCTACATACAATAGACACAGAGACACATCCACATACAAACATACACACCGATACATAGATACAGATATACATATATATATATAAACATACAAACATACATGCATACGTAAAATACACCTATATATCCAAAGTCACGCAAATATAGACATATGTATATATATACATGCATACATGTACCGTGCCACCAAATGATACATCTAAAGTAGAAACAGACATGAATACACCTACTGTATAAATTCACTTTTTCTATCAAATTCCACATCTCTAGTTATGTTTCATGGCCCCTTCCGCTTGTTACACTTTCTTAAGTTGTAGGTTTTTACCGTAAAAATTGACACTACGTAAAAATTTATATTGAATTCAGCATGAAGTTCATAGGGTTATCCTCATATTTAACAAAGGTTCTTTCGATGGTAAGGCAGATATACATAAGATGTATCACGACACAATAATAATATATAATAACATATGACAGAAATCAGAGTATTTAGGTTATATAAACCTAGTATATAAGCTTATATATTGTAGTACTTACCTTCATCTTTGCTTATTCACACTAATACCCTTATTCCTTTCTCTTCCATTCACCCTTCATTCCTTACTTTCTTTCATCTATTTATTTCTTCTATTTTTTTTTTTTTTTTTTTTTTTTTTATATTAATAAATTATTTTTCCTACCCGGGTCTATAAAGATCATATATCCATACATGCACACCCCCAAAAATATCCATATGCATACATTATTACGGGCTTCACTCAAAACGATCTATTACTCATTTAGTTCAAATATACCTTCATACAGGTACTTATTTCGGCTAGTAATAACATAACTGCTCGATGAAGTAGAACATTAAGTGACTTACGTAACCCATATGGGTATGATTATAGTTGTGACCTCACTTATCCTCTTTGTGGGGGGGTTATTTGATGGGGGTTAGTTGTACTTATAGCAGTTCCATTATCCTAATTTAGAGTTCCTTAAGTGCATGTATTCTGAAATGTTTGCAGGATATAGCAGTTTCTTGTTTAATATTCAATAATTTTTCTCGGTCTTTAAACCTAGTTATCTCAAGTTTTTCTGATAAGCATAATAGACATGGTGAGTTCAATGAGTGGCAAGTATTGGCCCTTCTAATAATATTCCATTCTATACTAGGTGTTTTATTTTCTCTAACTAATTTCCAGTAATATAACGATAAGGAAGTGTCCTTTTCATATGTTTGATTATTCATCGAGCGTGTATGTCCATAGAATCTATTTTTGAAAGTCATTTGGGTACTCCCTATGTAGAATCTTTCGTCCCTTGGGTTCTCCATCGGGAATATCCTTGCTTGGTATACCACCGATGAGGTCAGACATTCATTTTTTATTGGGCATTCCTCAGGTTTTTTACAGTTACATTTATTCACCGCAGTGTTTGCACTAGTATTCTCCCCTTCTCTATTAGTCGTCTTTAAAATTATTCCATTATGCTTTTTTATAATCCTTTCCAAATTATCACTACAGCTGTAACTTAATTTTAATGTATTTTTATTAAATATCTTATGTAATATATTATTTGGTGGGAAATGCTTATTAATAAGTTGTAAAAATTTTGCACCAAGTTTTGTTTTCAACATAATGTTAAAGGGGGGTGTGAACCAAATAATTTTCCTACCACGATTTCTAGATCCATTTGTGCTAGTGTTATTTATTTTATATTTTATCTCTATGTCCTTATATCCACTATTTTTAAGTGCTGTATTATAAATAGCTTTGCAATTATTGAAAGTTACTTCATTAGATGAATTGTTACTTATTCTACTTTCAATAGATAACGGTATATGTTTAATAATGGATGGTGGATGGTTAGACTGCGGGTGTATATAAATAGGATTAGCGTTATCCTTCATATATGGTTTATAAGCATTTAAATCCAGATCTAAAGTACCGTCAAGGAAATCAACCTGTTTTAAGTTAGCATTAACTTCTACTTTTAGGCCAAAATTTTTCATGTCTCTATGGATTGCTCTCCTAATTTGATCGCATTTAACACTTGTAGCATTCTTCACTATTATCAGCCCATCATCACGATATAGGCCCATGTCCCTTCTATCAATAATATTATCGTTCGTTAAATTATGGATGATATAAAGTCCAACGAGATCTGTTGCCTCTGCAGAGTCCAGCGATCCCATTGATACCCCGAAAAAGTTGTTTTGCCCATTTTTTGCCCATTGTTCCCCGTTATAGACAAAGACAGTTGTGCGGCATTTCATAATAATATCCAAATCCTCCTCGGAGACATTAGTATAGGTCTTGGCAAATTCAATTGCCTTTCCAAAGAGATCCTTTGTGATTGACGGGTAGTAATCCATAATGTCAAATTGCACAAAGGCGCAGTTTTTCTTGTTGGCAATGTTAAGAAACCATTTTACCGGATCCGCCGTATTTATCCATAGGTTCAGGTTGAACTGCCGTTTTAATTCTAGATTGATTTTCTCTAATATTCTTTTACTAATCTTTCCAATTTCGGGTCTGGTTGGGTTAATCAATCTTGTTGTTGGTTTTGTGTTGAAGCTAGGTTTATGATCCTTTAAAAGGATATACGCTTCGTTTTCTCTAAGTTTATTTACTCTATCGCTGATTTGTAATTCATCCGTGATTTTTTTTACTGTCCTTATTTATCAAATGAATTACGTTGTTATTTTTTACCTTGTGATAGTCTTTTTTCAAATTCTTCTGGACCAGGTCATTATATTTCTCCCTGTCTAATTTGTAAAAGTTTCTGGTCTTATCAGCCTTAACAAGGATATGTTGTGACTTGTTGATCTCCTTTACAATATCGTCGAGTTTTTTTTGGAATTGATTTTTAGTTTTGTGGAATTCTAAATTTCTAATTAGTGAATAGAGATCCTTCTCGAATAGCACTAATTGTGGGATTACTGGTGGTGATTTAATGCTTTAAAATCCATATCTCTCTTTCTTGGTGTTATCATTTTTATCCAATAGAAAAAAGGTAGCTTTCCATTTCATCCTTTTGAGTAAATCATCCATTTTCATTATTAATTTTAGTAAATAATCCTTGGTATTTGGTGTGGGGATGTTCTTTAGTGACGTATCGAAGTTAATTCTTTCCATGTTTGCGTTTTATGAAGACACGAAGTAAAGTGCTCAACTATGCAGGAGCATTTATATATAGCCAGTAGAGTTTAGTTTCCTAGAAGTACATCCAATGAAACAACACGTGTCTACCAAAATAGTGCTCAATGAGTGAACAGAGCATGTATATTAATTTTATTTATACAAACATTAATGGCTACATATGTGCATACATGTTTCTGTAATCACCCACGTTGATGTTTATCATCTTCAGAGACCTCACTCATCCTTTTACCGTTTTTTGTTTTTTTGACTCCCACCCAGGTTGTATTTTTAACTTGATAAACGAAGTAGAAAAATGTATTTTGTGGAAATGTCACTTTTGAAGGTAGTTCTTGGCCTGAAGACGTAATCCCCCAACGTGGGTGATTACAGAAACATGTATGCACATATGTAGCCATTAATGTTTGTATAAATAAAATTAATATACATGCTCTGTTCACTCATTGAGCACTATTTTGGTAGACACGTGTTGTTTCATTGGATGTACTTCTAGGAAACTAAACTCTACTGGCTATATATAAATGCTCCTGCATAGTTGAGCACTTTACTTCGTGTCTTCATAAAACGCAAACATGGAAAGAATTAACTTCGATACGTCACTAAAGAACATCCCCACACCAAATACCAAGGATTATTTACTAAAATTAATAATGAAAATGGATGATTTACTCAAAAGGATGAAATGGAAAGCTACCTTTTTTCTATTGGATAAAAATGATAACACCAAGAAAGAGAGATATGGATTTTAAAGCATTAAATCACCACCAGTAATCCCACAATTAGTGCTATTCGAGAAGGATCTCTATTCACTAATTAGAAATTTAGAATTCCACAAAACTAAAAATCAATTCCAAAAAAAACTCGACGATATTGTAAAGGAGATCAACAAGTCACAACATATCCTTGTTAAGGCTGATAAGACCAGAAACTTTTACAAATTAGACAGGGAGAAATATAATGACCTGGTCCAGAAGAATTTGAAAAAAGACTATCACAAGGTAAAAAATAACAACGTAATTCATTTGATAAATAAGGACAGTAAAAAAAATCACGGATGAATTACAAATCAGCGATAGAGTAAATAAACTTAGAGAAAACGAAGCGTATATCCTTTTAAAGGATCATAAACCTAGCTTCAACACAAAACCAACAACAAGATTGATTAACCCAACCAGACCCGAAATTGGAAAGATTAGTAAAAGAATATTAGAGAAAATCAATCTAGAATTAAAACGGCAGTTCAACCTGAACCTATGGATAAATACGGCGGATCCGGTAAAATGGTTTCTTAACATTGCCAACAAGAAAAACTGCGCCTTTGTGCAATTTGACATTATGGATTACTACCCGTCAATCACAAAGGATCTCTTTGGAAAGGCAATTGAATTTGCCAAGACCTATACTAATGTCTCCGAGGAGGATTTGGATATTATTATGAAATGCCGCACAACTGTCCTTGTCTATAACGGGGAACAATGGGCAAAAAATGGGCAAAACAACTTTTTCGGGGTATCAATGGGATCGCTGGACTCTGCAGAGGCAACAGATCTCGTTGGACTTTATATCATCCATAATTTAACGAACGATAATATTATTGATAGAAGGGACATGGGCCTATATCGTGATGATGGGCTGATAATAGTGAAGAATGCTACAAGTGTTAAATGCGATCAAATTAGGAGAGCAATCCATAGAGACATGAAAAATTTTGGCCTAAAAGTAGAAGTTAATGCTAACTTAAAACAGGTTGATTTCCTTGACGGTACTTTAGATCTGGATTTAAATGCTTATAAACCATATATGAAGGATAACGCTAATCCTATTTATATACACCCGCAGTCTAACCATCCACCATCCATTATTAAACATATACCGTTATCTATTGAAAGTAGAATAAGTAACAATTCATCTAATGAAGTAACTTTCAATAATTGCAAAGCTATTTATAATACAGCACTTAAAAATAGTGGATATAAGGACATAGAGATAAAATATAAAATAAATAACACTAGCACAAATGGATCTAGAAATCGTGGTAGGAAAATTATTTGGTTCACACCCCCCTTTAACATTATGTTGAAAACAAAACTTGGTGCAAAATTTTTACAACTTATTAATAAGCATTTCCCACCAAATAATATATTACATAAGATATTTAATAAAAATACATTAAAATTAAGTTACAGCTGTAGTGATAATTTGGAAAGGATTATAAAAAAGCATAATGGAATAATTTTAAAGACGACTAATAGAGAAGGGGAGAATACTAGTGCAAACACTGCGGTGAATAAATGTAACTGTAAAAAACCTGAGGAATGCCCAATAAAAAATGAATGTCTGACCTCATCGGTGGTATACCAAGCAAGGATATTCCCGATGGAGAACCCAAGGGACGAAAGATTCTACATAGGGAGTACCCAAATGACTTTCAAAAATAGATTCTATGGACATACACGCTCGATGAATAATCAAACATATGAAAAGGACACTTCCTTATCGTTATATTACTGGAAATTAGTTAGAGAAAATAAAACACCTAGTATAGAATGGAATATTATTAGAAGGGCCAATACTTGCCACTCATTGAACTCACCATGTCTATTATGCTTATCAGAAAAACTTGAGATAACTAGGTTTAAAGACCGAGAAAAATTATTGAATATTAAACAAGAAACTGCTATATCCTGCAAACATTTCAGAATACATGCACTTAAGGAACTCTAAATTAGGATAATGGAACTGCTATAAGTACAACTAACCCCCATCAAATAACCCCCCCACAAAGAGGATAAGTGAGGTCACAACTATAATCATACCCATATGGGTTACGTAAGTCACTTAATGTTCTACTTCATCGAGCAGTTATGTTATTACTAGCCGAAATAAGTACCTGTATGAAGGTATATTTGAACTAAATGAGTAATAGATCGTTTTGAGTGAAGCCCGTAATAATGTATGCATATGGATATTTTTGGGGGTGTGCATGTATGGATATATGATCTTTATAGACCCGGGTAGGAAAAATAATTTATTAATATAAAAAAAAAAAAAAAAAAAAAAAAAATAGAAGAAATAAATAGATGAAAGAAAGTAAGGAATGAAGGGTGAATGGAAGAGAAAGGAATAAGGGTATTAGTGTGAATAAGCAAAGATGAAGGTAAGTACTACAATATATAAGCTTATATACTAGGTTTATATAACCTAAATACTCTGATTTCTGTCATATGTTATTATATATTATTATTGTGTCGTGATACATCTTATGTATATCTGCCTTACCATCGAAAGAACCTTTGTTAAATATGAGGATAACCCTATGAACTTCATGCTGAATTCAATATAAATTTTTACGTAGTGTCAATTTTTACGGTAAAAACCTACAACTTAAGAAAGTGTAACAAGCGGAAGGGGCCATGAAACATAACTAGAGATGTGGAATTTGATAGAAAAAGTGAATTTATACAGTAGGTGTATTCATGTCTGTTTCTACTTTAGATGTATCATTTGGTGGCACGGTACATGTATGCATGTATATATATACATATGTCTATATTTGCGTGACTTTGGATATATAGGTGTATTTTACGTATGCATGTATGTTTGTATGTTTATATATATATATGTATATCTGTATCTATGTATCGGTGTGTATGTTTGTATGTGGATGTGTCTCTGTGTCTATTGTATGTAGATGTATGTATACACACGTATATTTCTGAACTATTAGAATAGGCTGCCTCGTATAGAATTGTTGTAACAATATAGATTACAAAAATGTATGGATGTCCGAATGTTGTTTATATATATGTTATATATGTATGTATGTGTTGATATGTATATGTATGTCTGTTGTGTGTGTGTTTATATGTATGTATGTGTATATATATATATATGTATATGTATGTATTTATGTATGTATGTATGTGTGTGTTTGTGTATATATGTGTATATGTATGTATATATATATATATATATGTATATATATATGTATATATATGTACACCCGTCTGTAGTCGGGTAGCATAATATTGCATATACGAAGATGTTACCACGCTGCATAAGTAAAGAAAAATACTATTATTTGTCTCTGTATGTCTGTAATGTGTGTGTGTATATATGCGCGGGTGTAGATAAATGTTAGACATTTATAAGTGTATTGATACACCCATATAGGTACATGTGGGGTTTAGAAAACTTTCGGGTTTATATTTATTCACATTTTGTTGGTTTATTTGTTTTAATTTAATTTTACTTTATTCTTATTTATATATTTTTTTATTTTTTATTTTTTTATTTTTTATTTTTTTATTTATTTATTTTTTATTTTATTTATTTTTTTATTTTTTTATTTTTTATTATATTTATTTATTTTTATTTATTTATTTATTTATGTATTTTATTTTTATTTTTATTTATTTATATTTTTTTATTTACCTTAATGTAACTTTTACTTTATCCTCTATGTAGTTTCAGAATCATTGTCTAGTTTCAGTAAATAAAACAAAGAGTGTTCAGCATGGATTCGCTTTTGAATATATTGATTAATGTGTGTATGTGTGTGTTGGCAGTGTCTGTGTATGGATGTGTTATGTGTGTGTTGCGTGTATGTGTGGGTGGAGGTAGATTAAAAAGGCACCGGTCAGTACTTGGTTGACCATAGCTAAGGTTATTAACTTACAGACTCTAAGACAAGAAAACTAAACTCTCAAGTACCCTATGTCATAAAAAGCCAAAAGTTAGGTTACATGGGGGAAGGGGAAAAGAAAAAAGATGTTTATCATCTTCAGAGACCTCACTCATCCTTTTACCGTTTTTTGTTTTTTTGACTCCCACCCAGGTTGTATTTTTAACTTGATAAACGAAGTAGAAAAATGTATTTGGTGGAAATGTCACTTTTGAAGGTAGTTCTTGGCCTGAAGACGTAATCCCCCAACGTGGGTGATTACAGAAACATGTATGCACATATGTAGCCATTAATGTTTGTATAAATAAAATTAATATACATGCTCTGTTCACTCATTGAGCACTATTTTGGTAGACACGTGTTGTTTCATTGGATGTACTTCTAGGAAACTAAACTCTACTGGCTATATATATATATATATATATATATATATATATATATATATATATATATATATGTATATATATATATGTATATATATATATATATGTATATCGGTCTAAATTTGATCAGTAGTCCTGGATATAACCTTAAACTATATCCGATGGTGAGGCCCCAGCTTGCGGGCTTTGGGGAGTATGGAGCCACCCTTTAATTGCCATTGCTCCCAGGTCCACTCTGACCCGAAGTGTTAGTACCCGTTAGGGTCCCAACTATGGATTAAATAGAAACCGACGTGAAAAAAAAATTCTATTAAAAAAATTTTCTTTAAAATAACTGGATTCGGCATTAAATAACCAGAAAAGGGTTGATATGCCGTAAAACAAAAACAACCAACCAACTTAAATTTGATCAAGATCAAAAGAATTCAATGATAATCAATATTAGTACCGGCATAAATTATTTAAAAGGAAATACAATCGGGAAATTAGACAAAACAGTTTAATTTGGTTTACCTATTCATGCGTGAACTTTTTGTGTTAAAAATTAAATATTTAATATTTGATAAGCCTTTAAAGTTTGGTAAATATCGGAGCTGAGGAAAGTAGCCATTTCTGTTTAGTCAGTTAACAACAAAGCTGGGTAATTTTCTCAGATACGATATTTAAAACTACTATTATTTGAAAAAACAAAAAAACAAAAAACAAAAACAAAAACGCAATCAGGACACAAAAGAGTACGTAAAACAAAATTAATTGCCTTTAATTAATTTCCTCAACGGTATTTCCTTTAAAATAATTTATATCAGTAATATTGTCACAAAGTTAACTATGATTTTCGTTATTTATTTTCTATGAGAATTATTTCTTGAAGAGTTATCTCCCTTATACTAAGATAGTATTGTATTTTGGCCAAGACTTGAATCGCCTTTTAGCAGAATATCTATGGCATGTGATGACAAATGCTAATATGCTGTACGATTATAAGTGGCAGATTGAATTCCACTGGAAAATCTGTAAAAACCTTGAATATCCAATGTAGTAGCAAATCCTGGGAACATGTACCAGAAAAAACAGTTGGAAATAAGTCATACACCATCCACTATGACTACGAAATTCCTACCTAAAAAATATGACTACTAAGCCTGACATAGTGATATGGGCCAAGAAGAAAGTGGCAACCCTAGTTGAAGTAAGCGTCCCTAATGATGCTAGCCTTAACAGAGCAGAGAGGGAGGAAATAACAAAATACCAAGGACTTATGTACGACAAGGCTCAAAGGTCACTCGGAAATAAAGGTGGTAGTGTAGTTGTAATCATTAATTGTGAGAAACTGGAATCTTAAGAAGGTATCAGTCATGCCAGTCATTATAGGAGCAACCGGGCTAATGAAAAAGAATTTCAAAATCTATCTGGCGAATATACCCGGTGAACCAAGTGCAAAAGAAATACAAACAATAGCACTTAAAGGAACAGTTAGAATCTTAAAAAGATGTCTTGATTGGAGTAACTAAACTAATGAGAGAATGTTTGGCATCCGATAGAATGCCCCATCCCCAGGAAAAACAAAGTGATAAGAAAATTAAAACAAAAGCAAGAAAGATGCAAACAATTGCACTTAAAGGGACAGCTAGAATCTTAAAAAGATCTCTCGGTTGAAATGTTTGAGATTGCAAGTGAATGTCTGGCATCCTGTATGATGCCCCATCCCCAGCTTGAACAAAATTATAAGAAAATAAATTAATAAATAAATAAACGTCTGCTTATGAAAAACGAAAGAAATAAAAATTATTTCTAGAAAAAAAAAGACCAGAAATTTAATAGCTAAAAGAAAGAAATGTTAATCTGAACCGTCCCCATAAATAATCAAATTGTACCAAACTTACACAATTAACGATTACAACTACACTACCACCTTTATTTCCGAGTGACCTTTCAGCCTTGATAAGTGGTGACTCCCTTGTAAAAAGAAAAAAAATGTACTTATGCACTTTTGTTACCGTGCTGAAATAATAATGTTATAATTTAGAAAGCCATTCTTAACATGGGGAGTGGAGGGTGTTTTCTAACTATTCTCTACTTTCATTTAACAATTTAATATAAAAGATATCGTAAAACTTGAATTTAACTTGAAAATACTATTTAAAAAAATAGCACGGTAACAAAAGTGCATAAGCACCAAAAAATTATTTCTTTTCATCTATTACATATTATTTGGATTATGCAGTGAACGACTCGTCTTTTCTGTGATGTTGCCTTGGCATATTCCGGCAGCTCACGTAAACCGCCGAAATATGCCAGACACTGATCAAATTTTTAAACGCTAGGAAAAAAAAAAAAAAAAAAAAAAAAAGAACAATAAAAAAACATCATGACAGAAAACATTTATCGATTTTAAATGAAGATTGAAAATGCAACAAATAAAAATCAAAATCAACCTACGGTAAATTTCATGAATAAATTTAAAAAATTTTATTTGTAAAATAATGTCTAGCAACAAATGAAAAACATAATTTTTTTTTTGTTTGTAAGAAAGGTTTTTGAAAACCTTTTTTCTTTTTTGTATGTTTACTTTTTTTTTTTTTTTTTTTTGTAAGAAATTTTATTGCTTTAGTTAGGGAGTATGCTTTCCAGCAGTCAGATACGACTATGGTTCCTGGCAGAATATATTTGTTTCAGCATTATGGTTTGGGACAATCATCAGTAAACTCTCCTTCTCGATGAGGTCATATTCTCCCATGACCCAGAGCAATTCGTGGAGCCTCCCAACATTATGATTCCTCCTGTTGAAAAACGATTCGTCAATTTGAACGGTGTGCCCTAGACCTCTAATCTGTCTGAGATTTCTAAGGAAATATTTTTGGCAAATGTCTTGTGAGAAATATTTCCAATCAGTCACACTGTATTCCGAACTAATGTCATACCACCTTTATTCTATATTCTATTTTAAACTTTGCACGGTTGACATGTCGTGGGGCAACATGTATATTGGTATCTATTTGCTTTCCCACAGTGTATACTTGTCAAAATTTAAAGCAAGAGTATGACATCGGCTCGGAATACAGTATAGTATCTGTTCTGAAGTTAATTTTTCCTTACTCAATAACACCTTTAACACCTCTATACACTCCCATCCAAGCCAACATGTATATTATCTTGATTATTTCCCAATTTGAAGACAGAGTTTGGGAGGGGAGTCCCTACTATGAAGTATACACTCCTATCGAGTCTTACAACCAAATTTTATTTTTCACAACATTTGGCGGAATCTCCTGATATTAACTCCCTGTGATGAGGAAGATCTGCTATTTTCATTGCAAACTTTGCTTTTTTCTTTTCTTTTTTATTTTCAAGACCAAGAGGCCACTCAAGGATAAGGGTTAAAGAGTGTACAGTAGAAATTGGACAATATAGTAATCATTAGTAATTCGGTAAATTTGATAACTTATATGGAACGGCTCATCAAGAACTTATTTACGTTAGACTTGAACACAACCATATTGTAGTCAGCTGGAAAGCAGGAAAACGGAAGACAATTCCACAGGCGTGCAGTTCTGAGCAGAACATGCTTTGCTATGATTCATTTTTAATGATTTAACTTTTTGCACAATTAAAAAGTGTCATTTTCACAACGTTTCAGTCGATGTAACCTCCAAACTTCTTCAGATATATCTTATCAACTGCAGGAATTTTTCTATTGAGCTGGGCAATCTGCACAAAATTTCGGGTGAAACACTTTATTTAATTCCAACGGAGGTAGCTTGCTTTCGTCTTTTCAGCCATGACTGGATAGAAGTCTTAAGTAGTCGCAGTTGTATTTTAGATCAGCCACACTGAGGACCTTCAACCTTTAACCTTCAACCTTCAGAAGAATGTCACTTTTACAACTGAAATTTTTTTTCGATGATAAGAACAGTAGTCCGAAAAACCCTCATCTAAAAAGTTCAGAAACGTGATTTGTAATTGTATTCTTAATATCATCTGTATTGAAGATTAAACCTTCAACTTCAAGAAGACTGTCACTTACTACTTATTATTACTCAGTGTTCCGAAATGGTGTTTGCGTCCTGTTTATTTATTTGATTGTTTATTTTACTTATCGTTTCCTTTTTACTGTTTCTTTTACTTCTAAGAGTACTTTTACTAAGGTACTTTTAAGTGTCTGTGTGTTCTTATCAAAGTTCTTACTGATGTGGGTGTGTGTATGCTCTTATTTCTTGCCTTGAAAGGTCTCGACGTGTACGTGCAAATGCATAATCGTACATACCTGCTTGCCTTGTCCAGCGGATATCTTCTTGGACGCTGGTCTGCCATCTTGTGGGGAGTGGTCACTGCTGCAGACAGACGCATTGATAACACAAGATGGATTTGAAGCTTCAATTTTTTTATTAAAAGGCAAGCCTATATCTGGAACCCATGGTTGTCGGAGACCCAAGATTTCCCGTCTACATTCTTTGCTGCCCAAGACCAACTCTCAGCCCATGTGGTCGTTGACTGGAAGACTACGACCACAATTCAGTGTCACCCCTAATTTCCGGTGCATTTAACCTAGGTCATTAAAGGTGACTGAGTTTGACGCCTGTCAAACCCAACCTTTTGTGACCCCACAAAACTCGCTGATGGGAATCGAAAATATACTTACATAACTTACTATTTCTACAAACTACCTAGATAGCATTTAAGCTGAGATTCCCAATACTACATCAGTACTTATACCCATTGTGGAGGTTTTTGCAAAAAAGAAAAAAAAAACATCTAAAATACCACAAAAGCTTACACTACAATGTATGATTTCAATAAATCTATATATTAATACGATAGCGTGTGTGTTAATTTCTGTGTCACGCTTACATCTGGGTCGTTTAATTCTTATGGACTTCCATTTCTTGTAATAAATAATTTTACGAAGAATTCTTCATAATTTTGGTTTCAGTTTCAATTATAGCTGATGGCACGTAAGTCATCTATTTTTTTTATTAATAATTTTACCAAGAATTCCTCACAAGTTTTGGTTTCAATTTCGATTAAAGCTAATGGCACTGCAATAATCTATTTTTAAAAAATAATTTTATCAAGAATTCTTCATAAGTCTTGGTTTCGGTTTCGATTTTAGCTGATGGCACCTTAGTAATCTTTTTTTTTTAAAATAATTTTATCAAGAATTCTTCATAAATTTTGATTTCAGTTTCGATTTTAGCTGAAGGATCTAAAGTTATATATATATATATATATATATAAGTTTGGGATTTGTGGTGTCGATTCAAGCTGATGAACCCAAGTCATATAGATATATATTTTATTTTTGAAATCGTAACATTATAATATATAAAAATCGATAGAACATTAACTCTATAATAATATATACAAAATCTGCAAGAATCAAAATATCATATTTAAATGTACTTTATGACCGGGCTTTGCTGGGCGTTCGTGCTAGTTTAGATAAATACTTTTGCAGTTTAAACAACAAAGCTACTATAATATCAGAGTGTCTCCATTTACACTGAACATCTACAGAATGCCAACATCAATATATTACATATGAATGGGCCCCTTGTGGAATTTCCACAATATTAATAGTCTTGATAAATACGAAAAAGTAAATAATTTTGTTTGTATTATTTATAATAATCAGACAACGTTTCGACTAATGTAACCTCTGACTTTCTTCAGGTATGTCTCGTCTAGTTGACCTCGAGAATTTGCATGCCATTTTAAATGGAATCCTTTATTTAATCCATATGGGTAGCTTGCACGTCTTCCATTAATTAAGTAATTCATAATTATATTCCTAGTATTACCCCGCACTGAGGATTGACCCTTCAACCTCCAGAAAACTTTTGCTTAAAACTGATTATTGCACAGCACTCATATCTATTATGGAAGTTTACAGTGGCCAAAATGTTGTAAGAATAAATCTAAGATAGGAACGGTAGTCTGAAGAATTCAAATAATCCAGACACAAATTTCGTATGTTTTTTATGTGTCATGACTAGGGTTATGACAACAGAATATTCTTTCCATTGTTTTGACTCTCGAGTATATATCCGACACAGTTAGACAATCGAGAACCACATTACTCTATATAAAAGCATATAACATATCAACGGATACACACTTGAGAGTCAAAATGATGAAAAGAATTGTTGTCCTAGGCCTAGTTATGATCAATAATAAAGTTATGATCAATAATAAAGTTATGATCAATAATAAAGTTATGATCAATAATAAAGTTATGATCAATAATAAAGTTATGATCAATAATAAAGTTATGACCAATAATAAAGTTATGACCAATAATAAAGTTATGATCAATAATAAAGATATGATCAATAATAAAGTTATGATCAATAATAAAGTTATGATCAATAATAAAGATATGATCAATAATAAAGTTATGATCAATAATAAAGATATGATCAATAATAAAGTTATGATCAATAATAAAGTTATGATCAATAATAAAGTTATTACCAATAATAAAGTTATGACCAATAATAAAGTTATGATCAATAATAAAGATATGATCAATAATAAAGTTATGATCAATAATAAAGTTATGATCAATAATAAAGTTATGATCAATAATAAAGATATGATCAATAATAAAGTTATGATCAATAATAAAGTTATGACCAATAATAAAGTTATGATCAATAATAAAGATATGATCAATAATAAAGATATGATCAATAATAAAGTTATGATCAATAATAAAGTTATGACCAATAATAAAGTTATGACCAATAATAAAGTTATGATCAATAATAAAGATATGATCAATAATAAAGTTATGATCAATAATAAAGTTATGACCAATAATAAAGTTATGACCAATAATAAAGTTATGATCAATAATAAAGTTATGACCAATAATAAAGTTTTGACCAATAATAAAGTTATGATCAATAATAAAGATATGACCAATAATAAAGATATGACCAATAATAAAGTTATGACCAATAATAAAGTTATGACCAATAATAAAGTTATGACCAATAATAAAGTTATAAAGTTGTAAAATCAAAATATTATAAAGCATGTAATTCTTCTCTATAATTAAACACTGCTGAATGAATCCATAGTTTAACATATAAAAACAATTTTTTTTTTTCATGTGAAGCTGATTAATATATTCATGATTCATGAATTCAGTAATTAATTATCAATTCCAATTATAGAATCATATTTCAAGTGATGTTCATTTTGTATGTATCTGAAACCATTTTCTCTAAAAATCCTAGTCATTCTACAGTATTATTAGATCAGTGCAAAGGTTTTGGCCTGTTAAAAATTTCATCTTGAAAATTAAAAACTCTGTTTTCAAAAATCTTTATTCATAACAATAACGACCTTTCTATAACTTGATTCCATCCGTCAGTGAGCTAATAAGTTCGTTACTGGTAAAATTTTTCAATTGTTTTGATGCCTCATTATAATACAGCTTACTATTCCAGTAGCTTTTATTTTTCATAAGCTTTCTGCTGACTGTTTTCCTCCTACCTACAGCCTTCGTTTTTTCAAGATTAGAGCCAATAGGCATCTTCTGTCTTCATGATAAACGTTTTTATTTCTTATTAGCTCCTTACATCAAGTGGTTTCATGCTTTGTCTGTAGAGATTTCTATGAAAAAAAGTATTTCAAAGTAAGTAAAAAATAAGAATAAAAAAGGTATTATATTATTCTGGGCTGAATGGAAAAGAACACGGTGTTCCTCATTCATTTCAGGTCTTCCTGCCAATTACTTATAATCTTATGTTTTTCCGGTTCTCCTGGACATTACTCCTGTCTCATTAATGGTTTAAAAAACCTACAAATAGTGCTTACATATCATAGTCATAGCTATTTGCTTTCATGTTTCCCTTCACTACTTTAAATAGTTTCAACTGAGGCGCTACAAAAGGTGTTTTTTACTCACTAACCTAGCCTTTGCATGACAGGATGGAAAAGCCAGGTACAGCTAACGGTGGAGTACTGTTGCCACATCTGGGCAGGAGCTGCTAGAAGCAGTTTATCCTGCCTTGACAGAGTTCAAAATAGACTTCGTAGCTTAGTGGGGGATGCCCTTTTCTTTTCCCTGCACCCTCTTTCCCACAGAAGAGATTTTGCGAGCGCGTCTCTGCTTTATTGTTATTTTCATGGCAAGTGCTCATCTGAGCTCCAATCTATGGCCCCCTCCCTTCGCCAAACTTTTACGAAAAACACTCATCTGGCCCAAACCACTATCAATAATTTTGTACTCTTTATCTGTGCCTAAACCTAAATGTAAATTCCATGAACAAAGTTTCTTTCTTAGAACTACATGCCTGTAAAACTCTCTTCAGATTGCCTTGATGAACTGTCCCCCTAAGTAATCCAATTTACAAAATTTCCACTAATTGTGTTTACTACACTATAATCACATTAAATAATGTATACCCATTAACCCTTATTCTCGAGTGGCCTCCGGGCCTTGATAAGTAGTGATTCCTGTGTAAAAAAAAATAAATGAAAGTATAAATAATTATATGTGAGTAGCTATGAAGACTATCAGTAATGCAGAAAAAACGAAATGGTGAAAGAAAGTATGAATAAAAAGCAAATAATCATAAACATTATACAAATAAATACACATTGGTCTTTATTATAGAGCGAAGGATGGATTTGATGTATGTGTTAGCATGTTAACATGGGGCATGAACTGTGGTTCATATTATAAATTTATTGCTTGACAAGATATCATGATACTACTATAACGGTGTGACATTCTGGCACATTCTTTGCATTCTGAAGGATGCATTCTTATCAACAAACTGAATAAACCAATTTCTACAACTTAAATCCTCAGCGTCTTTTTTTCTCTTTGAAGAATTACCTCCCTTTGTTCATAACTTAAATGAATTCCAGACGCATCGCTTACGTTTTCAGCTTTTACCCCCAAAATATTTAGTTTTATCAAAAAATTAGGTGCTTGTTTACATTAGTGATCTTTTAAACCAACGCATTTCAGGTGAAAAAGATTATTTCATACTTACGTGCCATGTTGAAATTAGTATGAATTTTTTAAAAATACGAAAATGATGCAGTAGAAAAATAATTACATGTAAAAATAGAATTGATCGAATTATTGAGTTTTATCATGTTTTAATGTTAAAGGGTTGTGCAACCATTTTAGTATGACAAACTGACTTATCGCTCTTGATTTAAAATTTTTAAACATTTTTAAGAATAATTTCTTTGCAGATGATCTTAAAGAATGATTTCAGTGTAGATGATTTTTTTCTAAATATACTTCTAGCACATCTACTGGATTATTTTTCGTAATATTTGGAATTTATACTAATTTCGACATGACATGTGAGTACGTAATGTTTTCACATGAAATGTGTTAGTTTAAAAGCTCATCAATCTACGCAAGCACCAAAAATTATGTGTAAACGAAGATTTTGAGAGGAGGGACGAGACACTTACATGAATGGCATTTGGTCAGTTAGGTAGTTAGGAGGTTGTAGACTTCATTATGATTTCAGCTGAGATGTACCCGAGCTTGGAATTAAATTTCAATTAAGAGTTGGCATGGTTTATATTATTATACAGGAACTGTCATCATTACCCTTAATCGAATTTTGTGATTCTTATATTATTTAGATTAATGCAGTACTATTTTAATTTTGGTTGTTATTATCATACTTTTGTTGATGAAACCTATGACTTTATAAGTAAACCTTGTACAGAATGAAATACAACATGAGGACCAATGATTATAATTGGTGTATTAGAACTCTAGTTAATATATATATATATATATATATATATATATATATATAGCCCTGAGGTTTTTTTTTTTGGTTGGTTTATAGATGGAGAAGGGGTGAAGGAAATGAGGCCATAGAGGTCACAACAAAGAATACATTTAATTGACAACGTTTGAAGTATGTAGAATCTGACTCCATGCAATTAAGGACAGACGAATATTGAAGGTTGAGAACCGGTTTTATTTATTAATGACAGTTTTAATTAGAAGAGGTAAAGTGTTCGTAGGATGTTTGTAGGTGTGTATGCATTGATAAGGAAAGAACTTTTGTAGGCTTGTATAATTTAACAAAGAATGAATGTTCGTAAGCGTACTTATCTTCGGACGATGGGGGTGGTAAGTGGGTGGCCGGTCGTGCTACTGTCGGTGTGGTGTGTCCTGGCTTTTAACTTGAGAGCGGCAACTTCTTTCCTCAACAGCTAGCAGCACGGCGTCTTCGCCTCCTATGTTTTTCTTCTTTTTCTCTAAAAATGCCTCATTTTATAGGGGCACATCGGCTCCCACTGACTGTGATATTTTAGGCCTTCATTTTAGGCGTGAAGCTCTGCCATTGGTTGATAATTCTTTTGTGGTTATCTTATTTTTCTTTTTCCAAACGGAAACGATGTGTGGAGCCATGTGCAAAAGACGATTTTTCATTTTGTCTCTTACACTGGATACGTTAGCATCCGGTTCGCTGCTAATTCTCATCATGTTCCCACATATATATATATAATATATATATATATATATATATATAATATATATATATAAAGTGTTGGAACGATTAATCGGAATCGGGAATTGGAAAAAGCGGAGCTTTTGCAGGTATCAGAATCGGAAACATTTGTGCCAAAAACGATTCTTTTTATTGTACTTTTAAAAAAAATATTTTATTAATTGTTAACTTGTTTATTAAAACAAAATCTTCCACTGCTAGTAGTAACAATAAAAAAATAAATATTTGCAATTTAACTACCAGTAAAACTAAAGATGTATAGACCATTCCTCACGAGTATATTCTTCTGTTTAAGAAGATATCTATACATTTAACATGTGTGTTGACGGTAATAGGGGAAAACTAGCAACTGTATAGTTTAATATTCATGGATTTATTAAGAATCGGAATTGGAAATTTAGTATGGAATCGGTAATTGTATCGGAAAAAGTATTGGAATCGTCCCATCAACAATGTATATATATACTAGCTGTACCCTGCCACGTGTTGCTGTGGCTCAATTTGGTGAAATATAAAAACTCCGAAATGAGAACATGCATATTTTTTTATATGCTTAATTTCCCAATTCGTGTGGATACCTAATTTTTTGTTGTTCCATTTTCTAAGCTGATATAGAGATTTTCTGGTTTGCTGATTCTTGAGCACACAACATAAGTTGTTCATGTGAGAAACAGTCAGTGTGTAGATGTAAGCCACACGATTGTAAAGATTATCCCTGAGTTTTGTTGATGTTGATTGCAAACGACACTCAAATTAGGAATTACAATCTCCTGAAGTGAAATGGCATATCCGGTGGAATCATAGGAATGTGTGGTATGAAGACATCTTCACCTGTGAAAAGTCCTGTTAAAATTATTGCTTCTACGAAATTGTTCATAAATTTTTTTTATCTGCAAGCTATGTGCCATTGCAAAGCTTGCGTTGGTTTATATTTTGCAACATGATAATTGATTATTTGTATTATTATTTACCGGACTACTGTTCTCATCTTGAGTGTGATTTTCACAACAGAACAGTAGTCCGATGAATAATAACACAAATAACCCATCCTCATCTAAAAAAATTCAGAAACGTCATGATAATTGGTACACCAATTTTCAATTGCAGTACATGCGGTGGCATCACTGGCAAATCTAATGAATCCAAAAATTCTGTTGGATAATTAATCACTTCATCTGCTTCCACAACAGTGTCGACAGACTTGTATGTGACTATTTCACTTGGAATTTTAAGCTTAATAATGTTGTTGAGTTCATGAATGTCTTTGTTTGGAGCTGCAAGAATAGCTCATTCATTCGGCCAACTGGAATTCTTATAACTAATTTGAATATCTGGAAAAGCCTTTTTTACCAACTCTTCTTTTGATGTAATAAAATTATAGAAGTTAAGAGTCAAAGAAATTCACCCTTATCTCGGATCAGCCGGCACTTTACCGTTCCCAATTTCCCACAATTGATACCAAAATTTCTCTGTGGATCGAGCGTTCTGCAACTGGATACGCATATTTTGAGTTAAGTTTAATGTCATCGCATGGCACCAAAAAGTAGAGTATTTGCAGAAAGCATTTATTTCATTTGCTGGTGATGATTGAGGAATTACAGGTGACGTTTGTCTGAAATCTCCTGAAAGCAATATTACTGTATTCCCAAATGGTCTGACATTGGCAAGCAAATCTTGCAAGGATCGATCAAGAGTCTCAAGTAATTTTTTGTGCATTTTTGTAATATTTTTCCCATGCTGGATGTTTTGGAAATATTGAACATGGGAGTTTGGAAAAATTGAATGTTTAATAGTAATTTCAAAGCAGAATGAATAGTTCTTCTACCTGATAGTAAGGTCGCAGCTATTCTGTATGCAGCAAGAGCCAAGACTCTGTCATTTTGTCATCGAACGGCTGATAACATCAATTTAATTAGAAAGATTTTACCAGTTACTCCTGGTGTTGTTCTAATTATCAGTAATTTTTAAATAACTTTCTATTTTCACTTTTCAAGTTATTTAGGTGACTAAAACAGGATTTATCCATACTTTGACAATACCTTATTCACTGTAATTAATTTAGGAGACTAAAATAGGATGAGGGAGTATAGATGGATAGATAGAGAGGAAGATAGAAGAGAGATAGATGGATTGAGAGATAGAGACAGAGTTAGAGATAGAGAGGAAGAGAGAGGGGGAGAGATATATAGAGGGAGTGAGAGAGAGAAAGAGGTTCAAAGAGAGACAGAGAGGGTGATATAGAGAAAAAGATAGAGAAAGAGCGGGAGAGCAATAGAGGGTGAACTACACTTTACTGTTTTTATCCTCGATCAGTAGAGGATAAATCCTTCTAGACTGAGAGAATTTTTATTTTTCTTCCTATCCAGAGTACCCCCTTTTTGGGAGCTGGATTTTCCACACATTAAAAACCGACCGGTACTTGTGCAGAATTTGAACCAGACGTAACTAACCCCCTCCCCCTCTCGGCTTTGCTTGAAACATGACATCAACCACTGACTTTCGCTAAGCGTCGCCGATTATTAAAGCGTGCTCAACATAATATAAAAGCATAACAACGCTACTCAAAGAAAATACTGAAGAAAATTTGTAAATATAATAAAATCACCAGAAAAAAAAATAACAATTTCTGTTCTATTCTCGTAACGATTGGTGAAAAAAATATTATTTTACGCATGTGTAAAGTTACAATCGTTATTTTTTGACATTTGTCGATCAATAGAATTTTATTATTGTTATTATTATTATTATTATTATTATTATTATTTGATAATAAATATATAAAAATAAACAATATTAGTGTACAGCTAAATAGTAAAACAATCGATAAGGAAAAAATGAAAAAAAAACGAATTTTTGTCGTGTTCAAAAGTGGTTGACTTCTGCTGAAAAGAAAAGATTTTGAAAAAAAGTTTTTTTTAATAATGTAATATTTTTTAATCTTAAATATATAAAAACACGCTTGTATTAAATAAAAACGCGATTGCAAAATGTCGAGGCAATCAGTTCAGTAGTATTTTAGATTAAATATATATATATATATATATATTTCTTTGGAAATATATTTTCTTATAATATATACCAATCCTTATTTAAGAAGCTCGATGTAATTACAGAGCAATATAGTGAATAAATGACAAATGTCAAGAATTGTCAATGTCAACTGAATTAAAGGAATAAATTATAAGATGGTCAACATTATGAACTTTGGAATATAGTCCTTTGTCATTTAATAACTATATATATATATATATATATATATATATATATACACTCCAATTTCATATATGTATAATTTCAACTTTATACATACACATATATTCCTATTTCATATATGCATATATTTAGACTTCACACACACACACACACACACACACACACACACACACACACATATTTCAACTTCATATATATATATATATAGAGAGAGAGAGAATAAATGACAAAAAGTTATATTCCAAAATTCATAATGTTGACCATCTTATAATTTATTCCTTTAATTCAGTTGACTTATACAATTCTTGACAGTATCTGTTTCGTAGTGCAAAATCAATCACTTAATTATTATCTCAATCAGTAAATCTATTATGCCCATAACTCATCAGAAGAAACAGCAACAATCAATCCTTAAAAAGGAAATGAAGTGTGATTTGACATGATTAAAATCCGAAAATTGGAAGAGAAGCTGCATATACCTTTTTTTTTTTTTACCTTCTGTAATTACATTGAGCTTCTTAAATAAGGATTGGTATATATTATAAGAGTATATATATATATATATATATATATATATATATATATATATATATATATATATATATATATCTGTCTAAATTTGATCAGTAGTCCTGGATATAACCTTAAACTGATTAACTCACATTACCCATCTATTTCTTCTAAATTGTTAGATTTGGCGTTAGAATTTACGAAATCTGCAACTAACATTACTAAATGGAAAAATAAAAAGATATTTGCAGCTTCTCTTCCAATTTTCGGATTTTAATCATGTCAAATCACACTTCAATTCCTTTGGACGGATTGATTGTTGCTATTTCTTCTGATGAGTTAAGGGCATAAATAGATTCACTGATTGATATAATAATTAAGTGATTGATTTTGTATTACGAAACAGATACAGACAAGAATTGTATAAGTCAACTGAATTAAAGGAATAAATTATAAGATGGTCAACATCATGAATTTTGGAATATAACTTTTTGTCATTTATTCTCTATATTGCTCTGTAATTACATTGAGCTTCTTAAATAAGGATTGATATATATTATAAGAAAATATATTTCTACAGAATATATATATATATATATATATATATATAGTCATCCACATACAGTACTGTTTCGCTGTTTCACAGCTCATCAGTGCGGCTAGACAGGCAACTACCTCAAGCCAGGATTGAAACCCGACCGTTTGTACGGCAGTCAAGGCTCCTAACCATTACGCTATTGGCGGCTGCTTGAACGAGTAGTGAGTTTAACGATGTTTTGATATCGTCCGAAATACCTCCGCTCGATTTGTTTACACAAAGAGCGTCGCTTATATGCTAATGGTAATTCGTTTTTCACTTCTCAATATGCTCAACTCAATGTGAGGAGCACTATAGTCATCCACATACAGTACTGTTTCGCTGTTTAACAGCTCATCAGTGCGGCTAGACAGGCAACTACCTCAAGCCAGGATTGAAACCCGACCGTTTGTACGGCAGTCAAGGCTCCTAACCATTACGCTATTGGCGGCTATATATATATATATATATATATATTTCAATTCCATATATTTAATTCAATTTTCACCCCAAACAAGGCACAGTGCCATTTTGAAGTAGGGGGTTACTATCGGAGAGAGAGAGAGAGAGAGAGAGAGAGAGAGAGAGTGAGAGAGAGAGAGAAGGAAACAGCTAGATGCATATTAAAAACAGAGAGATATTGCTATTTCGCAAGCTTTATGTGACGAGTGTGCTTTGGGAAAGACAAAGGTTAAGGGAGTAAACTAAAAAAAAAAAAAAAGGGTTTGGAGTCCGATAAGTGGGTGGTGAAGCAGTGCAACACCTTTCTGGCAACATTTGCAGCTGCATTGGCTCTAACTGTATTGGCTTGCCTTTCTGTCTGACTTTGTCTACAACGCCGAGAGGGGGACCCTGGTAACTGGGAAAACCTAGGTATTCTTATCACTCGCCCAGGCTGCATCCGGAGAGCCAATTCCAGCTTCGAACTACATAGCCACAGCAGATGCTGCAGTGCATCATATTAGATGCAGAATATCAATGTCTTATAAAACCGAAAATTGCTATCATGTGACGAGTTCACTGAGTTTATTGTGGTGTTTGACCTTTAGACAGTCTTTGCCCTCAAGTTTGTATAAATATTTGTCAGCTGCAGGTAAATCTACTCTGATTGACACCATGCTCTGATCACCACGTTTTCAATAACACATTTTTAACTATACTCGTCTCCATTCGACTACAAGGAAAGTTCTGGTATAAAGCTTTTAAATGTGGCAAGCTCTACCTCTTTATTATCAGGCCACACCACGCGCACACATTGTTTCGTTTATATTTATTTATATTTAAATGTGATAAAAGAATTTTATGTAAAGCGAGTTTTTGTGTGAAACGACATTAATTTTAAGAGATAAACAGTTTAATAATTATAATGCAAACACATCTAATTGTTTATCTGAAAACAAAAAAAAAAAAGAAAAAGATTATAAAATGTCAAAACCTTTTTTATTAAGGACATAAGCGGTTTAGTTGAATAAGAGAAAGATATCACCATCTTATCAATCTTCCTAACATTATCAGAATCATCCCATTATTATTAGAAAAAAGTGAAACAAACTAAATTTCATTCGTGCACAGAACATAGTGAAAGAAAAAAAAGCAAGTCAGAATATATCTTTATGTACAAGGTCTACGTTTGAAAATCCGATTGAATTAAATCTATAATATAAGCAACAAACGACTGTATATCTCGCTAAAACTTGATTAAACTCAACAAATTCCAGGAAAGTTAGTAATTTTTAAATCGGCATAACCCCTGAAAAAATAATATATAAAATTTAGAAATAAAAAATTCAATTCTTTAGAGATCAACTGACCATAATACTATAAAATACTTTAAACTGTTTATTCAATAAACACGTATTTGAATATTATCATGTAAAAGAAAATAACTGATGCTTTAAGAGTTATTGCCCTTATGTTAACTCGAATTATGTGTGTGTATTATGTGTGTTAATTAGTGTAAATTATTCGAGTTATGTATGTATTATGTATGTTTATTTAGTAAACACGATTTTGAATGTTATGTAAAGGGAAGTAACTCTAATTTTTTTAAACAGAGTTGTTGCCCTTATTCAGTTGGCATTATTTGGATTGTTCAGATTATCATTTTCATCTTGAATGTTATTCTAACAACGTTTCTGCTGATGTGACCTACGACCTTTTTCAGGTGCATAATAGTTTAAAAAATAGGAATTATCAATGTTCATTAAAAATTTTTTCCAAACATGAATATAAAGATCAAATTCTTTTGAATATTTTTTCGTTATTTTTAACTTTCTTCTTATCGTTTTGTTCTAACCGGGGAACGGGCATCCTAGTAGATGCCAGATATTCATATTTCATACATTTCAACCGCAAGATCTTTTTTTAAGATTCTAATCGTCCCTTTTATTGTAATTGTTTGTATCTCTTTTGAACTTGGTTTACCGGATTTATTTGCTAGATTGTTTTTTGAATTTTTTTTTTTTTCATGGTTACTTCTATAATTACTGGAATGATGAAGATCTTCCTAAAATTCCAGTTTCTTTTTATGTCATACATAAGACCTTTGTATTTTGTTATCTTTTCTCGCTCAGTTCTGTTTAGCCCAACTTCTACTAAGGTTGCTTCTTTCTCCTTATTGCCCTATGGCACAATGTCAGATTTAATAACTCCTGTTTTCTTGGTACGTTTACGTTGCTGTAGGAGTTGCATAGTCATCAGACAGACTCAAAAAATGTTCTTTGAAATTCAGTTTAAAAAAAGAAAGTTATAAATGATTTTGTACATGGCCTTTGGGACAAGATCAAAGTGTAGTATCTGTTCCGGCAGATACTGCAGGCTATGACAAGCTATGACTAGCTATGACTAGCAAAGACCAGATGTGGGGGCAACCCCACATGCCTGACCTTTAACCAGCTCCCATTTCCCACCTCTCGGGAGCTGGTCCCCTTTTTCCCTTCCCCCTCCCTTCACTCCTCACATTAAAAATTGGCCTTGTGCCTAATTTGCTCGGTGGGGGAGCAAATAAATACCATCTGTTCCGGCAGATACTGCAAGCAAAGACCATATGTGGGGGCAACTCCACATATAAGACCTTGGTCAATGTAGGGGCAACCCTTCATACCAATTGTCACTATCCAGCTCCCCTACTCCCCGGGGAGTTGGTCCCCATTTCCCCTTCACTCCTCACATAAAAATCGGCCTTGTGCCTAATTTGCTCGGTGGGGGAGCAAATAAATACCATCTGTTCCGGCAGATACTGCAAGCTATGACTAGCTATGACTAGCTATGACTAGCAAAAACCAGATGTGGGGGCAACCCCACATGCCTGACCTTTAACCAGCTCCCATTTCCCACCTCTCGGGAGCTGGTCCCCTTTTTCCCTCCCCCCTCCCTTCACTCCTCACATTAAAAATCGGCCTTGTGCCTAATTTGCTCGGTAGGGGAGCAAATAAATACCATCTGTTCCGGCAGATAATGCAAGCTATGACTAGCTATGACTAGCAAAGACCAGATGTGGGGGCAACCCCACATGCTTGACCATTAACCAGCTCCCATTTCCCACCTCTCGGGAGCTGATCCCCTTTTTCCCTTCCCCCTCCCTTCACTCCTCACATTAAAAATCGGCCTTGTGCCTAATTTGCTCGGTGGGGGAGCAAATAAATACCATCTGTTCTTCAGATGCTGCAAGCTATGACTAGCTATGACTAGCAAAGACCAGATGTGGGGGCAACCCCACATGTCTGACCTTTAACCAGCTCCCATTTCCCACCTCTCGGGAGCTGGTCCCCTTTTCCCCTTCCCCCTCCCTTCACTCCTCACATTAAAAATCGGCCTTGTGCCTTATTTGCTCGGTGGGGGAGCAAATAAATACCATCTGTTCTTCAGATGCTGCACTTCCATTTCTTGTTCTCTTTCGGTGGAGGAGCAGTCTTTCACGACTGAGACAATTTTTATTTTTGTACCTTTTCTCCACGTTAAAAAACGACCCTGGTGTCTAATTCTGTCCCGTGGGGAGGTATTGTAAATAGGTATAAATGATTTTGTATACCCGATTGATAATTTATTAATTCTCAAGTCATTCTTTTTTTTTTTCTTTTAGGTAAGTGCTTCAATTTTTATTTGGAAATTCCTTTCAATTAACTACAGATTCTAATCACAGGTAAGAACGTTCCATTGCAACACGTCAATACAGATATACGCATTAGTTTTTCTACTGCTTTTTCTGTATTTTATTGTTGTTTTTGTTTTGTTTTTTTTTAATTAAAAGTCAGTAGACTATAATAACAGAGACATTGTAAGTAATGAAGTATTTTCCAATGAGAATCACACTTTTTTTTCTGTCATAAATATTACATAAAAAACTTCCACCAAGAATGGTTTTAATAAAAAACAGAACGCAATAACATTGAGTAAAAATGATAATGGCATTTCAAGCTGAAGTATTTAATAATAAAAAAATACTTTTGTCTTCTTTTAATGATTGTTTATTATCTGGGATTATATTTTAATGTTTTAGCAATATAATAAATATAAGCAAGTATACTGGACATTGTAAGTTTGTGTGATCACACGCATATACACACATCTCTTTCTCTCAATACACACACATATCTCTTTTTTTCAACATGCACACATAAGTATTTTTCTCAACACACACGCATAACTATTTTTCTCAACACATACGCATAACTATTTTTCTCAACACACACACATAACTATTTTTCTCAACACACACACACATAACTATTTTTCTCAACACACACACACATAACTATTTTTCTCAACACACACACATAACTATTTTTCTCAACACACACACATAACTCTTTTTTCAACACATGCACATATCTCTTTTTCTTAATACACACACATCTCTTTTTTTTTCAATATACCCACACATCTCTGTCTCTCAGTACACACACACACACACACACACACACGCACACACACACACACACACACACACACACACACACACACACACATAGATAACAATACAGCTGCATTTCAAATTTAAAGTTTTATTCATCTTATTTTTTATTTCTTTAAACAGGTAAAAAATTTCATATATGTTTTTACAGCAGCTGTATTGTTATATAGAATCAATCAATTATCAGCATGTCAATACTGAATATATTTATCATAGACTCTTTAGAAAACAGGAGTTTATTTACCTCAGAAAGGAATAGACCCAAATTCTAATTCATCTGCCATATCGATACTTAATTCAAAGTAGCCTATTTTTCCTGTCCTTACTTCCCCATATTATTTTATGTTTTATTTTGCATTAATTTCTATCTGAAAATAATTATTCAAACTAAGAAATCTTTCATAATAGTTACATTTTTTTTTATCCATTATAAGGAAAATTGTATGATGTAATATTGATCTACCCTATTTCAGATATAGATGGACTCTTCCAGAGACTATGACTAGAATTACGACTAAGCATTGTGGCAATCATTAATGGCAGATACAGCATCTGCACTTCTATTAATACACTTTTGTAAATTTACTACCGTGTTGTATTAAGGTTGCATCAGAAAGGGGGTTAAGAAAGGTTTTTTCCTGAACAGTTTTCGAAACTATTTACATCTAATCATCATCATCATTATTATTATCCGGGTTGGGTATTTAATGTGTTGTAAGTGTCCTGAACTCCAGAGTAGGCAACACAAAGTAATGTTTCATGTCTGCTCTTAAGTGTCATGTCTTATTGAAAGGGCTCATGCCACTCATGTTGCAAGCAAGTCAAGTCACTTCATTATGCACTCGAGCCAGGTTTTCCTTGATCTACCATCCACTCTCATACTATTGAATTGATGTGGGAGGTGCGATGTTGTATGAGATCAAACCATCTGAGATACCAAGCACGTAAGCCATCGAAAATCCAAATAATACCAAACTTCTGATAGAAAACAGTTACAGGGATTTTTTTTCTTCTAGTTTTCTGCCACTCACGCATCTGATCATGGCACGGCCATTACACTGAAGCGGTTGCAAATTAAAGGTGTTGATAGCAGAGCAAACATTTCAGAGTCCTGAAAGAAACGTGCCTAGATGTAAGGATTGGCAGCAACTCCAGGAACCTTCCCCAAGGAACACAACAGCGAGGAGTAATAACACTTACCTAAAGTTTCACGGTTTTCAGCGATCATCAGAAGTATGCCATAGGTATGAAAGAAGATTATGACGTCATATTTATTTTTAGTTATGAATATTTTATTTTCTCATTTACTGTTGTTTTTCATTATTCAGTCACTAATAGACAGTTATTTTTGTTTTTCTACAATCTTTTGTAATGTGATCCGGAAGTATAGAATAACTAGCAGGGCGCCCGGCATTGCCCAGTTGTAAAATACATTTAAATATGATATTTTGATTAATGCAGATTTCGTATTATTATTATATTATATTGGACCCAATATATAGTAATGATTTAAAAAGTTAAAAAAAAAATTGACTCATGCGCCCCCACCGAGAATTGAAACCAAAACGTTTAGCTTATGATTTATTTATTTTTCCTCTGCCGTTAACGACTGAGCTATGAAGGCATGTTTGCTGTGAGGCTAATAATTAAAACATGAACCAATAGCTACTACGTTATGCATGCATATTCGTAATGCCATCGTTCGACCTTCACCCGGCAAATTTCATTTTTCTTTAATTTTCACACTTTTGTACCGATTTTCCTGGGCTAAAACCCAAATATAAAGTTTCGCATGGGTTCAAATACCTTATATAGAAAGTGTTATGTCTGTAGCCTAAAAACTGTAGGAATAGTTTTGTAGACAAAATTTTTTAAACAAAAATATATATGCATACATAAATATATATGGAAAAGGTTTTGTGTTTACTATAAAGTTTTTGCGCAAATATAAATCATGTAGAATATCTGCATGAATATAATTACATGTAATAGTTAACAAGAGATGATTATTCTATAAGAAAACAGAAAAAATTAATAGGGAATTAATTAAGATGAATGTTTAAAATAATATGCAAATTAGCTAGATCTTTTGCTAGTAAATGCAATTCCATAACCCATATACAACATAGTTGTATTTTATTTAATATTGGAATTCTTTTGAGATGAGTAATTTGCATATTTTTTTTTATTTGTTTGCGGACTGTTATCCTCATCTTTTTTTAATGATGTTTCGGCCAACTATTCCTCTGGCCTTTGTCAGGTTGTTAACCATGATGGGATAGGAATGCTGAAACTTTTAACTGTATCTTCAGTAATTACTGCCTTCCATAGTTGTTATCGTCTCATCATGTTTTGGCCAACTAATCCTCTGACCGGCTTTGGGTAGGATTGAAACTGCTATCTTCAGACAATGCTCACCTGGAAGTGTAGAGATTCAACGTCTCTATCCACTGCATCACAGTCTCCGAAGTTGGATTTTTTAGTCTTATAAATCCAAGTTTTTTTTTTGTTATTTTTTTTTTTTTTGTTATCTGATCTTCCTATCCCGTCACAGTTAAAAACCTGACGACGGCCAGAGAAATAGTTGGTTGAAACGTCGTGAAACAATTGTAAAAGATGAGGATAATAGAGGATAATAAAAAAAAGTTGTATTTTCTTTTTAAATAAATAGAAAAAAGGGGTTTTGATATGAATATCAATACACACACACACACACACACACACACACACAAAAACCCCCCAAAAAAACCCCTAAATTTATAGGAGTATAAATAATTAAAACGACCAAAGTACGAATATAAAAGTGAGCAATGCAATAGTTAGATAACTGGCATGTAATGTATTTTTATATTCTACTCGGAAGAGTTCATTTTTATAGGGGGTATCAAGATTTTCTTTACAAAAATTGGAAATGTTTCATTTTCATTTATTTTTTTACTGTACGTACCAGGTATTTATTTGACTAGTATTTAAAATGGCAACTTTTGCAGAAAAAATTGTTGTATAGTAAAGATAAAATTTATAAATACACATTTAAAGATGGCGTCATTTATTAGATAATTCAATATTTTTGAAAGATTATATTTAAAAAAATTTTTTAGTTGTTTAAAATCAACAAGATAGACTAATTCCTTAAAAAAAAAAACATATAAAAAGAATATTTGTTTAACATCTGCCAACAACTTATCCGAATGTTATCAGATTTAAATTTATTTCGGCAAACATCAACATTCCTAAATATGTTCACATTCTGTGCTTAGGGTGATAATGTTGTTTGCATAATTTCAAAATCAGCGATATATATATATATATATATATATATATATATATATATATATATATATATATATATATAATATCTTAAAAACAAGGCTGGAAGAACATATTGGCAGCAGCATCATCATCATCATTATATTCAATTTAACATCCGTTTTAAAGATATGCATTACATAGAGAGAAATGATATGAGATAATACGATGGGTGTGTAATGTGAGCCTTAAAGACTGGTTTAGATCTGTTAATTTCAGAAGATGAAATCTGGATAATATAGGGAGATGTGTGCAGAACAGGAGACTTCGATGGTATGGCCAGGTTGAATGATCGGATGAAGTTCTTGGGATAGTAGATATAGAACAGTTAAGGTAGCAGGTTCAGTTTATGGGCAATGCCGGGTAGGGAGAGCTAGTCTTTTATAAGGCACTCACACTTCTGAATTGGTTTGAACACAAAATATATAGCCGATGTATTCATTTTTAGTTTTCTGAGACATGCTTCTTAAAAACTTTCTATATTGATCAAGAACCTGGCCCAAGGTTGCGTTTACAGTGAGCAATCAGAAAAGCCACTGGAAAAAGCCAATGCGAACAATGTCGAATTCAAAACGCTGAAAACAAAACTTTAGCACAAAAAGACTTACCATAAATTTAATTATATGAAATAAAATTTATTTTATTTTATTTTTTTTTCAAGAAAATTTTATTAATTTTATTTTTTTCCAACAAATTTTTTGAAGAAATATGTTCTGAAGATGAAACATGGAACGAAAATCAAATTTTTTTTTTACAAGAAAAGTTTCAATAAAATAAGTGTTTTTTTTTCATGGACACAACTATGATTGAAAACAATGTTTTTTTTTGTTTGTTTTTTTTTTTTTCGAGAAAAGTATCGAAAAGTAATTTTCTTTTCTAGGAAAGTTTCGTATAAAAAATCTTTGTTTTTTATTGGGAGGGGGGTGTCAAATAAATCATTGGATTTTAAAATAAAATTTTCTTCTTGTTGCAATAGATCGATTTAATTGAAACTTGTTTACAACTAATCGCACTAGCTTTTTCCGTTTGCTTTTCTGGCACTGTACATTTTTTCCATTTGCTTTTCTGGCACTGTACTGTAAACTGCCAGGAGATGATAATGTAACTTTGGATCAGGTGCTGGATTAGTACCAAACTTTCTTTAAAAAAAAAACAAAAAAAAATCCAACCCTTTTCTTAACTACATGTTAATGTTAATAATCTAATATTTTATATCCACAAACAAGCTTTTTTTTTTATCTTTTAAAGATTTATTTTTTTTTAATTATTTTACTTTGGTCAGTTTTAAGAGATCCAAGGGCTCCCTTGTGGAGCTATCACTTGATTTCATTCCGATTTGAACTTACATCTCTCCACAGATCTTCTAATGGAGATATTTACATACTTTGTTGTGGCAGGCAGTGTAAAGACCATCTACCAATAAGAGTGGATATCCAGATATTAGTTGGCTTGGACTCTCAATCGCTGAGTGACAAAACCTACATTCGCCATTTGCTTGTAGGCCAGCCATTTTTTTTTAATCCATTTGTAAGTAAGCCTTGATCTTGACTGGCTACAATGAGTCTTTCTTCATCAAATGGAAGTCTCCACTCTTGAGCCATTGGAGTGAAGCACCCCTGTCTATATAGTCTTGGCTAAGCTTCTCTAGGAACTTTCCTGCTCATTTATGTTGCTCCCATCCTTGTTTTTTTTTGTGTCTGTCTCGATTTTCGTGTATTTCTTTCTTTTTTTTTTTTCTTGAAATCTGTGTTGCTGGTTCATCATATACCTCGGCAGTATTTTCCAGTATGATGCCCTTAAAGTTTTACGCAAGCTTTGTGATTGAGGTTTGTTGGGGTAGACGTTCATGGTGGTCCCTCACTATTTCTATTGTCATATCTGTTGAGCTTTGTATATACTGCTCCATGCTTACTATGGTCGCTCGATATGAATTTTCATTTTTTTATTTATTTATTTTTAATTTTCTTCCTTTGAAGATTGTAATGTTGGGTATAGGGCAGCCAAACCAGCTGCCAACATATCCCTGCTTTTTATTGAAACCATCCGAGAGCTCTTTTTAGTATCCTCATTGTTCCTTTAAGTGCAATTGTCTGGATCTCTTTTGCACTTGGTTCACCAGGAATATTAGTTAGGTAGGACTTCAGGTTCTTCTTCATAAGCCCTGTGTCACCTATAATAACTGGTATGATTGATATCTCTCTAAGATTCCAGTTTCTTTTCATATCATACATAAGACCTTGATATTTGGTCTGTTTCTCCTTTTCAGCACTGTTCAGACCTCCATCATTAGGAACATTCACTTCAACCAAGATTGCAACTCTCTCTGACTTATTCCATATAATTATGTCAGGTTTCACAGCAGCATTTTCAAGGTAGGTAGCTGTAAGGATTACATGTGTGGTTATACAAGTGATCCATTAAGCCTCAGACCTCGGAGATATATATCTAAGAAAAAGATGACAACGAAAGAGAGATATGCTTTTGGCCTTGATATGTGTTGATTCATTAGAATATCTCGAAGAATGGTTAAATGAAGATTATGTATAAACTTCAGAAAGCTCCTTCAAATGATAAAATCTTTTTGATCGGTTTTCAGCCAGAAATTTGCCTGTTAAAGGGTCAAAGTTCAACGATTTGACCTTTGAGAACTCTACCGAACTCCTCCGCTAATTTTGGGTCTTAACACTTGAAATTTTAGATATAGGTTCTTTATAAACTTTATAATTTGATTTGAGCCCAAAAAAATAAATGCTAAGTAGTCAAAATTAGGGTCCAAGTTTTAAAAAAATTGACTTTTGCTGTCTCTACCAAATTACTCAGTCAATTTTTGGTCTAAATATTTGAAATTTTATATAAAGTGTAGTCAGACATAGGCCAAGATTTTAATCGGTTTTTGGCCGAAATTTTGGCTGCTAAGGGGTCAAAGTTCAAAAGATTTTACATTTGCGGTCTCTAGCAAACTATTAAATCAATTTTGGGTCTAAATATTTGAAATTATATATAAAGGGTATTCAGACATGCAGCAAGCTTTTTAATCAGTTTTTGGGCGAATGTTTCGTTGCCAAAAGGTTAAAGTTGAAATAGTTGACCTTTGCAGATTCTACCAAACTCCTCTGCCAATTTTGGGTCTAAACACTTTAAATTTTAGATGTAGGTTACTTGGACATGGGTCAAACATTTTAATTTGATTTGAGCTCAAAACAATATATTTTCAGGGATCAAAATTGGGGTCAAATTAAAAAAAAAGTTGACATCTGCGGTCCTTATCAACTTTTCTCTATGGTACTTAAGGAAGCCTATTACATAGAAAGGCATTACCGTCCATATGCACACTTTTTAATATATACATATGCACATAAAGTTATTAACAGTACATAGGGCCCGAACAAAGCTGGGCTGAACTGCTAGTTGTGTTATATTTTAAATATTTTATTATATTGTAATTTTAATACACCTGTTTAAATATTGTACATACATTCAATTAGATACACCTTAAACACGCGACCACCTCTCCCCAAACGTAATTTTCTATAAATAGCTACATGTTTTTAAACTCGGCAGGTAAACAATCGCCTGCAGACGACCGAGTTTTCAGTAGAGAGCGCTAGCTGAAACAATGCAACAATATGTAACATATGGATCCTGCACACAAACATCTGATAATAAAAATTAATGCGTAAATTGGGAAAAATCAAAAAGAAAATCATTAAACAGAAACTATCCGTGCTTTTCAACAATATAGTTAAATGAGAACTTGCTAAATATACATGGTGTATATATATATATATATATATATATATATATATATCCACATACAGTACTGTTTCGCTGTATCACAGCTCATCAGTGCAGCTAGACAGGCAATTACCTCAAGCCAGGATCGAAATCTGACTGTCCGTGCGACAGTCAAGGCTTTGAACCATTACGCTAAATTGGCAGCTGCTGTGCGGGTAGTGAATTAACGAGGTTTTGACATCGTCCGAATACCTAAGCTCGATTTGTTTACACAAAGAGCATCACTTAATATGCTAATGGTGTATCGTTTATCACTTCCCAATATGCTCAAATATATATATATATATATATTAGTGGTCTGGAAAGGCCACAGGGGAGACAACCAAACAAAAAGAACCCTAGCAAAATTCATCCCATAGCAGCAAAACTGAAGCTGGTATGGCAGGACACTATATATATGAATGTCGGCAAATTTGGGCATATTTTATTGGTTTGAAAATATAGGTTCTTTTTTACCAATTGTCATAAAATTTTAACCGGAGAATAGTAGCAATGCTGAACTGCTAGTATATCTATAAAAGTGAAATTGTGTGTTTGTGTGTGTACATTTCTCTGCCAAATTACTCTGTCAATTTTCAGTCCAGACTCGAAATTTGACATAAGGGGTATTGAGATTTGGGAAAATCTTTTTAATTGGTTTTCGGCTAAACATTTGGCTGTCAATGGGTCAAAGTTCAATGATTTGACCTTTGAAAACTCTACCAAACTCCTCCGCTAATTTTAGATGTAGGTTCCTTATACATGGATCTAACTTCTTAATTTGATTTGAGCCCCAAACAATAAATGTTAAGGGGCCAAAATTAGGGTCAAAGTTAAAAAAAATTGACCTCTGCAGTCTCTACCAAATTTCTCAGCCAATTTTCGGTCTAAACATTTGAGATTTTACACAAAGTGTATTCAGACATGCACCAAGCTTTTTAATCAGATTTTGGGCGAAAATTTGCCTGCCAAGAGGTCAAAGTTGAAAGATTTGACCTTTGCAGACTTTACCAAACTCCTCCATTAATTTTGGATCTAAATAAACACTTGAAATTTTAGATGTAGGTTACCTGGACATGGGTCAAACTTTTTAATATATATATATATATGCACATAAATGTATAAACAGTACATAGGGCCGAGCAAAGATGGGCTGAACTGCGAGTATTTCAATAAACGGACACATTTGTACATCAACTAGCAGGTCACCCGGCAGTGGCCGGTTATTAAATATATTTCAATTCATACAGATTTCGTATAGATTATTATAGAGCCAATTTTCTATTGATTATAATATTGTATCCAATATAAAGCACTAATTTCAAAAGTTAAAAATAAAAATATGACTTGGTGCCATCAGCTAAAATCGAAACCAAAACATTTAGTTAATGTTATTCACTACCATCTGAGCTAAGTTCGCATGCATATCAAAACTATACAAATTAACTGAATGTAAAATGTATATTTGTGCATACGTAAAAAACACACATTAGTTCGATTTATGCCTACCAAGTTCCAATTTTTTAATTTTGAGCCCTTAGCAGCTTTTTTCTTTTCTTTTTTTTTTTTTTTCAACTAAAAACCAAACGATTTTGTTTCACATGTCCAAATAGTCCATTTATCAAGTTTCAAGTCTGTAGACAAAAATTAATAGTATAGTTTGATCGAGACACACACTCTCCCTATATATATATATATATATATATATATATATATATATATATATATATAGTCATCCACGTACAGTACTGTTTCGCTGTATCACAGCTCATCAGTGTAGCTAGACAGGCAACTACCATAAGCCAGGATCAAAACCCGACCACCCACACGATAGTCAAGGTTTCTTACCATTACACTATTCGGCTGATGCTGTGCGGATAGTGAATTAACAATGTTTTGACATGTTCTCTCTCTCTCTGTCTCTCTCTGGAGAGAGAGGGGGGGGAGTTGATTGGAAGTAATCTGCAAATTTGTGAATACACACAATACACAAGCTGAATATGTTGCTTTAGATTTTCTTATATTAAAATATTCCCATTTCGGCTATCAGCCAACATTTCATAGTTTCAAGTGATTTATATACTTAATGAACACTCAATTATTCGTCATTATTCAGTTCACCTTGATAAAATCTGCCTAAATTAACCAGTATTCATTAAATTTGAGTACATCTCTTTGTTTGAACATTTTTCAGATGAGGATTGTTTTATTTGGATTCTTTAGATTATTGTTCTCATCTTGAATACTATTCTCAAAACGTTTTGAGTGATGTAACCTCCGACCTTCTTTTGGTGTATCGTGTCAAGTGTTGGAATCTTTCTGTTGAACTAGGGAATCTGTATGGAATCTCAAATATTGAATCCAAGTTCGAAGAGGCACTCTTTTGGAGGCCGAAAGTTCAATCATCAGTGCTGGTCATACTCAGATGTACAATGTGAATTATTTAAGATTTCTACCCAGTCATGGCTGACAGAATGAGGGTATGCTACTCCCCATGGATTAATTCACAAATTCTATAGAGATTCCCAAGTTTGACAGAAAAATTTGTGAGTTCGACAAGATATAATACACTTGAAGGAAGTCAGAGCTTACATCGGCCAAAATGTTGTGAGAATAACACTTAAGATAAGAACAATGCTCCAAATAATCTAAATTTTACGTACGTTTTTTCTAAGATATGAAGTTATATTATTGGATTTTCAAAGTCAGACTTAAATATCATTTAAGCTGACGAATCAGACTTTGCTTCTAGCTGGCCAATTTTCACTTGTTATTGTTGTACCATGTTAGTGGCAATAATATAATAATGTATGTTGCTATAGTTTATTAAAACGTTGACTTAGTCTAGTAAAGGAGACTGCTGATACGACACATTTTTAGCAACTCATATATTGACGACTATAATAGGATTCGCCATATAAAAATTATCAATTTTTTTTCAATAGAGAAGATAAAAATTCTCTTTAATTTTTTTTTCTTTATAAGTTTAAAAAATGGGCAAATAAATATAAGTTAAAGACTAGAACGACTTCATCTATTGGGGACTATTATCCTCATCTTTTTAGTTGTTTAGATGAGGATAATAGTCCGCAATAAATAAATACTACAAATTACTCATCTCAACAATGGATTCCAATTAATTAAATAATATATAGAATGACTTCACTGAATCGCGGGTAACGCCGGGTAAATACATCTATTGATAACTAAATGCAGTGTTAAATAAACACGATTCGCTGGGTTTGACAATGTGATCAAAATACTTCTCTATCAGACTCTATCATTGGCAAGCATGGAGAAGATGTAGATGTGTAAACCAGTTTGGTTGAGCACGAGTTGCCTTTCACCGGTTAAAACAAAATATTTGACTTATTGAAGGAAAGAATAAAAGCTGGAAGAATGGTGCCTCGTTCTGTTGTTCTTTGCCTTCGGGCCATTTTTTTTTTTTTTTTTTTTTTTCCCGCCCTCGACACAAACGAATTATCGTATCATCATTGTTATCTTTTTTGCTTTTACACGGAAAAAAAAAATGTTTTAAACAATTGGGTGCCAAGTAGGACGTCCCCAAGTACGAAAGGGCGAATGCGGTCTTATGGTAAAAGAAGATTCTAGCTAAGAGAAACTTTTGTTTAGTTCTAGAGTGACAAGGATGACCAACGATCCCCGTCTCCTCCCCCCCTTTTGAGTTGGCCTTGTGCCTAAGTTTTTTGTTCATGTTCTTTTTTTTTTTGCCTGAATAAAAAATTTAATATCTCAAAGTGTAGTATCTGTTCCGGCAGATACTGCAAACCAAGACCATATGTGGGGGCAGCCCCACATATAAGACCTTGGTCAATGTAAGGTCAACCCTTCATACCAATTATCACTATCCAGCTCCCATCTCCCACCCATCGGGAGCTGGTCCCCCCCCCACTCTCTCTCTCCACATTAAAAAACGGCCTTGTGCCTAATTTGCTCAGTGGGGAAGCAAATAAATACATCTTGGCCTTCGGGTCGGGATCAAAGTGTAGTATCTGTTCTGCAGATGCTGCATGCTATGACTAGCCATGACTAGCTATGACTAGCAAAGACCAGATGTGGGGGCAACCCCACATGCCTGACCTTTAACCAGCTCCCATTTCCCACCTCTCGAGAGCTGGTCCCCTTTTCCTTTCCCCTTCCCTTCACTCCTCACATTAAAAATTGGCCTTGTGCCTAATTTGCTCGGTGGGGAGCAAATAAATACCATCTGTTCTGCAGATGCTGCACTTAAGGTAATTTGTTCCAGTCAATGGAGGGGAAACTCTCTATACTGGGACAATTACTATTTTTGGACCCAACCAGAGTGCCCCTTTTCCCTTTTTATCGGGGAGCTGGTTTAACCCCACATTAAAAACGACTTTGTGTCACATTTTGCTTTGATGGGAAAGCAAATAAATACTAATGGTGTCTTGTTGGAAACAACATGCTCACAACCGGAACTTTTTATGTGGTAGTTTTTTTCTGGTGACAATGTAATATTTTGTATTAATTGGGCTACTGTTCTAATATAACATCATATGTGCCACTAGACCTTAACTGTGTAAAGCACTTTTTTTTCAACAACACAGTTTCGAACACTGATCTTTATCACTCATTAATCTTAGCCCTTCGAGTACCAAAGCTTTCTGTCGACTTCTATTAATCCCATATTTTAAGTGATGCATATTGCTGTGGACTGGTAAGGAGTCTGGAAGAAAGACGCAAACGCGGGATTAAGTGAAACTAAATATATTGAAGAAAGTATCGCAGATAAAAAAGGAGTTGTCAAACACCCATCTGGCTACCAAATATTTGATTAGAATTATCTTATAATTTGCTTCCTTCTCATTACTAGAAGATGTGACACAAGAGTGAAAGATTGGGTAGAGTTAAGCTAGTGCTCCTAAAGGAGGAACACTCTAGCCTAGATTTTCCCAAACTTCAGGATACCATTGATCCCCTGAGGAGGGCAAATGATTTTCATGGAGCACTAAAAAGACAATTTCTAAAATAAATATGAAAAACATTTCAAATTTTATTTTTTACTTGTTCATTCTTCCTGTTCGGGATTTTACTATATTTTCATGTTTACAAGTTTTTAATTAATCAAAAAATTACTTCATTTTTTTGTAAATTTATTTTTCATATCACTTTTTCATGAAGCATCCTGAAACTCTTTACACCTGTAGTTATGTATCATATCTCTTTTCCAGTAAAAAAGATCAAGAATTAGATGTTTGCAGATATTTAATTTTTCCATATAAAGTATTTGGTCCTCTTTAAAAAAAAAAAGGGCTTCTGGAGCTCCTCAGCCTTACCCACAGAGCCCCATTTTAGAAACCCTTAAACCTTAGAAACCTTAGAAAACTCATTAAAAATTGCCTGGGCATCCACATCAGCATTTCCCAGTAGGGATGCCTCAGGCAGTAAGCAATAAGTTTACTCCCCTCGAAAGATGGAAGGCAATGCCTTGGGAGGGTGGACCTCTTAGAACTGCACAGGACCAAAGCTAGACAAACTTAGCCATTTCAATAATGGTGGAGATACTTTGTTCTACTGTGCTTTATTTGGTTTTTGCGTCAAAGAAAAAAACGTGGCTGTGCTGATTGGGGTTGTCTTAACACTGAGTATCATGAAGTCTCGGTATTCATAGTGAGGAGGAAGTGTTCATGTAATCTGTACATCTACCTGGTATTTCTCACATCAAGCAATCGGTAGAGTGTTCCTATAGAGTGACTCTACCCCATCTTTCACTCTTGTGTCACATTTTCTAGCAATGAGGAGGAAGCAGATTAGACAAAGAGGGGTTCCTTTGTGGTAGCGATAAGGTAAATCAAGACTATTTCCATCACTTGATCCACGTTCTGACTCATTACGTCTACCAGATTTATTCACAAACTTCAAGATCAAAGAATTGTGGCAAAGAATATTGCAGCCAGAGATGAAGGAAGAAATCCTATGCAGACATCTGTAATCCCATAATAGAAATTAATGTAACTTCTCTTCAACAACATCCGAATGAACACCGACATATCTCAGCTCTAACGTTGTCAAAAATGTAACTGCATGTCATCTTTCTTAAAGTAGTTGTTCTACTCATATGCAAACAAAAATCCACTTTTTTGACCACTGTAAATCCAATGTACAAAACAGTGCTAATGCTTCAAAGCTGGTAACCCTTTATTTTCTACTTCATTATTACAGTGGCTAACATTTAATCTTCCTTTATATTTTAAACCGCAACTTTCATCAAATCAGCAAGATCAGCTCTCTTCTGGAATCCACAATGAAACTGATATAGTGGAAGATCCTAACACCCCCACCCCCGGAGAATAGATTACTCAGTCTATAAAAAACGCTAACCAGTTGGGGAATAAGTAAAACTTGCTATTACGGCATTCAAGATACCCAATGCTTACAAGATTGAATTACGCCCACTTTTTTAACAACCTAAACAGAGAAACTTTCCTCCTTTTGAGAACGTTCCATCATTCCAACCATTGGTCATCATTTTAATCTTAGTAACATTCGCTCTCAGACATTTAGCATTCCTCCAAGTCTTCAACTTAACAGGTTGGTCTTCCATGGTTCCATAGGCAAGTACGAAATCATCAGCATAATGCATCTCTTCTGGAGAACACATAAAGAATTCCATTGCTTTTTTTTATGTACACAATGCTTGCAAGTACCATAAAACATTAACTCTCTTTCCACAAACTGAGCAGAGAAACTTTCTTATTTTGGAGAGCTTTTCAACACTACAAGTATTAATCTTCACTTTGATCTTGGTAATTTATATAGTTGAAGATCCCGACACCCTCTGACCATGGATTACTCGGTCTATAAGAGATGTTAACAAGTGGTAATTAGCGAGGAGCAAGTAAATCTTGATATTACGGCATTCAAAATACCATTCAAAATACCATTCAATATACAAAATATCTGATTTGTTACATTGTACGTTTTTTGTACACTAAACCTGTTACTCTGTGTGTTGACCATCATTTAATCTGAATTAATTTATACTGAATATATTCCTCCAGGAATATATCAGAAACCAAGAAGCACTTCGAGTAATGAGCATAGATGTGAAGCCTAGATCGAGTAGTAGATGTGAAGAAGATGGGCCACAAATGGAGACAATTGAGAAGTCTGTCCAAAACCAGATTGCTTAAAGAACTTTAATTTGCAGCCTAAGGCAAACGTTTGATGACGGAGCTCGATGACTTTCTTTTTATAACAAACTAGCTGATCAGAGCTGGTGTTACTCGAGAGTCATGTTATTTTTATTTTTATTGCATTCGCCTCCGCCCCCTATAATTTTCGTAAAACAAAAAATAAAATATATTTTAAGTTATAATGTATTTTCATATAGCAAGTGGAATTATAACCATTATGATACCTGCCATAGGAAAATCTTCTAAATTATTAATCAATGTAATCCATAAATGTAAATATTTTCGTCCAGAAGTTGGGGAAAAAAACAAAAAAAAACAATTTACTTCTTGTTTGTATGTAAGACGTGCAAGACAATGATGAATAAGAACTTGTTCAGAAGTTTTGTTACGGTGATATCATTGAAACAGAGGGAGAAGCAGGTGCTAGTCTAATTACATGAATCAGGAATGGATGGAGTAAAATCAGGGAACTTTTGCCATTACGAACCAGAAGAGTGTTACAATTGTCAAACAAGGAAAGATATGTGTGCACGATGGATACTGTATAGAAGTGACATCTGGACGATGCGTGGCATTGAGAGCAATGATATGAGAATGATATGATGAATGTGTAATGTGAGGCTTAGATCTGATGACATTGAAGAAAGATTAAATCTAGGCAGTATAAAAAGATGTGTGCAAAAGAGTAGACTTCGATGATATGGTCACATTAAAAAAAATGGATGAGAATTCTTGGTTAGTAGATGTAGGACAGTTGTGGTAGCAGGGTCGATTGGCAGGAGGAAAGAAAGATGGATTTATTCATTCATTCAGGTGGTGCAGGCATTGACGGCCATGGCTCCTCATCTCTCTCTCTCTCTCTCTAGGCATTCATGAATTCATTGTTGCTCATTGTTTTTGATATTTCTTAGGTGTTCAGACTGTCAACATATGTTTCTTGCTGTTGTCCTCTACTTCTTCTACCCACAATCTTTCCCGTTATTCTTATCTAATTGTCGTAAAGTAATTTGATGACGATCAGTTGCCACCTGTCTATCTTGGTAATCCTTATCGAGCGAGGTGTTCTGATTTAGATCCCTATTCACACTGTTTCTTGAATAAAGAGTTTGATGTATTGCCATAGCCTTCTTTGCAGTTGTACAGACAGTAGGTTGCAGTTTCTTTCTGTCTGAGCAGTGCCAATACTGGGCGATTGTCCCGACCATTGTATCCAGACGCATCTTTTACTCATTGTAACTCAGCTTGACCGTTATACCCAGAGGTGTCTTCTGCTCATCACAACAAAATATGAAACTGTGAACAGAATTATTTCTGTTTGCTTACTTACTACATTACCTGCTTTCCATGACATCACATTACCCTGATCGGGGGGGGGGGTAAGTGGGTTCTCGACCATGCCCAAGTGTTTCCCAAAGACTAGTGAAGGGAAGGAAGGCATCTTAATTTTCCTCTGACAGTAGTGCTGATCCGCTTCTCTAGAGATGGATAAAGACCTATAAAACCTGTCCAGAGATAGGTTAGTTTGAAAGACAAATTCTGTCAGAATATAAAACTGACATTAAATTAAATATGCTGCTCATGATGATGTATCTGAAGGACCAGTTGATCGTGGATGAAAAGGTCGGAATTGACCAAATTTGTATAAACGCTAATGGCTCTCATCTGGTCACTTCTCAATAAAACATAATTTTTTGTATATATAGAGCAGGGCATTACTATTTTGGAAATTATTTCCAGTATCCTCCCACATTCTCATCTTTGCAATAAAATCCAAATAATAAGACTTCAGACTATTAATAAGGATATTTTGAAACAGACTATTATTAATTGCCAACTTCACGCAAGATTTGATAGACGTTGGCAACTTATTGATTTTACCATTCCTAGACAAGATAGTTAATCTATTGAGAGTGGAACTGAACAACCATATTTGAGCTAATTTTGGAACATTTAATCTACTGTAGAGAAACAAACACCCTACACTACCAGGATGAATGAAATCAAAAAGGACTATAAATAATAGATGTCATCTAGTATATAAAGTTGTCTTGTCAGATTTTCAAAGTCAGACGCAAATAGCATTCAGGCTGACAAATCAAATTTTGCTTTTGATGAGCCAATTTTCATTTGGCACTGTTGTACTGTGTTATTAACAATATAATAATTTTATTTAAAAAATTACTAAATTCAGCACAGACGACTTGTTATATGAAACATTTCTAGGAAGTAAAATATCAACAGGAAGATAACTCATTTTAAATTGAAGCGTATAATATTGTTTAAAAATGGGCAAAATAAATAAAAATTAAAAGCTAAAATGATTTCACTGTATCCAGGGCAACAGCTAGTTCATAATTAATATATATCTATATATATATATATATATATATATATATATATATATATATATATATATATTATTATTATTATTATTTCATGTATCCACATGAAAACAGCAGAACTGAGCTCAAAGAAGAGAACATTTATCGACAGTCAAGTGAAAAATAGTACAACAAGCCAGTACATGTAGGAATTTAGACGACCAGTGTAGATTATGCCTGACTGAGAAATTCAAAAGCTTAAAAACTATACAAACGAAATAGCGAAGAGCTGTTTGCACAAAATAAACTTTACTTTAGGATAATAATGCATAATACATATATATATATAATTAAAAGTAAATACAAGAAAGTAAACTAATATAACAGCTGAAATGTAAACCAAAAAATAAGAAAACGTATCTAAACATACCCAAATTAAAACACAGTCACTTTCTAATATACAAAGAAGAGTGATTTACCCACTCCAAAAATGAACGCAGAAAGGTGAATTAGAAGTCAGATGATCTTTGTCTGATAAAAGCTTGTCCATTGGCTGGTAAAAATGGGAGCAGGAATAACATTGGTTAGTGAGAAAACTTAATACCACGTGTATGTATATATAAACACATGGTAGCATCAATTCCATGTATTGGCCTAACGAGTCCTTATGAGGATGAAATGCAAAAAATGATATGTAGCTTAATTGCCATATATTTACACAACTTATAAGTTAATTTCCAATATTGAATTTGGAATATATTTATTATTGTTAAGTATCGGACTGCAAAACAATATAACCTAAACAAAGTAAAAACCTTACTATTATAATGAAAACCAGAACTTTGAGGGAGGATGAAATGAGCCATTTGGACACCGGCTGGAGTTAACTTTGAATTATTTGAATTATTTATTCTCCAGTTATTTATTCACAAATTGTCTGTTTGACAACTTTATCCCCAAAGTATTTGGAGCCATATCACAATTTTACATTTATCTTGAAGAACAGTGTCTGATCCTTACTCCATTTGCCAATCAAGGTATCTGCAAGGAAGTAAGAGAAAAGATAGTTCCACTCACACTATGAAGACCTTCTTAGTTTTATCCCCCCCTCCCTGCTCACCTGAAGATGCAGTCGGAAAAATTATACAGTCACTTTTAACAGTAACAAGTGAAGCATGCATGCGCATGGTCCCCCTGCGTGCACAGTGAATGAGGCATAAAAAAATGACTAAGTTCAGCATTTGCACCCCCCCTTAGCCCCACACGTCTCCAGGGGACGTCAAATCCTGATGAAAATGAACAAACGGTGTAGTTTTAGGCCTTAACATGTGTAAATGCAAGTTCTGCACCATGCAAAAAAAGAAATGACTAAGTCCATCATTTTCCCTTCCCCCATTTATCCCCCAAAGTCCATAAGGCCTTAACATATTTTAATTCGAGTTCAGCACCATGCAAAACTGCTAAATAGACATACTCAAAAAATTTTGGACAAATATGGTAAAATAGTCCCAAAAATGGAGCGTTTTTATTAACCCTGAAAGAGCTCCTGGGGCACACCCAAGAATTATCGCGAAGTATAGACAAACAAAATTATATAGAAATCAATTAGTTACAACTTTTCAGAAAGTTTTATAAAAATCCAAGGCATCAATTTTTTTAATAAGCACAAAAATGTCAATTTTAGCCATTTTTACCCGAAAGTCAGGGAAGCAGGAAACAGAAAGGGAATTCCAAAGTCTAGCAGCCATGGTTGAAAATTTATTATATTTGTGTCACAATTAAGCAAACTTTTTGAATCATCCATTATTAAACAGTTGAACACAAATAAATGTTATGAATGTTATATGTAAGTCTAAACATTTTTGAAATTTTATAAAAATTAATTACTCGTTTTTATTTGTATTGGAGTGCAATTTAGAGATCAAGATAGCATTAACTTTAGAAGAAAATTATAAAGGTCATGTCCCTGGAAGAACACAAATATTCTGAACAGGCATTAAAATAATTTTATATTGTCATTTTCATTATATGGGGAATCGTTTCCATTAAAAATCCAGTTAATGTTTGATCTGCAGATTTAAAATTTCGTATATATAGAGTATTCAAACAGGTGGAAAACTTCTTAATCAGTTTTCATCCAGAAAAATAAGCTGCTAAGGGGTCAAAATTGAAAATTTGATACTGGAGAGGGGGGGGGGATAAATTGGATTTTTATCTGTTTGTCAACTGTTTCATGAGGTTTGGAAACACTTTTTTAAGGTCATGGCAAGCTGGTCTAATGGTTATCGTACTTGACTCCATATCTTTAGGTTTTGATTTCGATCTCAGCTTGAGTTTTTTTTTTTACTTACAAGAAGTGAACTGTTTAGAAAAAACATAATACTCGCATGTATGGGTCTCAGTTCCTTTCTGTTTTTTAATTTTTTTTTTTACTTCATTTTTTTTTAAGGAATTTAATGTTACGTTTAATACCAGGCAACGCCGGGTACATTTTGTAGTACTAATATAAATTAATAATATTTAACAAAACATTTTGTAATTAATAATATTTAACAAAACATTTTGTAATTAATAATATTTAACAAAACATTTTGTAATTAATAATATTTAACAAAACATTTTGTAATTAATAATATTTAACAAAACCAACATAAAATTATTTTTAATGCCTTAGCAGATTTTTAATCCTGTTTTTCCATGGCCACGACCTCTATACATTGCCACTTTAGAAAATCTTGAAGTCAAGTGGATATACGTGTTGGTTATGGAATTCAGTAGGGAAAGAGTCTAAAACAATCATGGCCTCCATTCAGTCTTGAAAGATGATGGATACTCTCTATAAGAGTACCTATGCATGTAATTGTGAAGCAAAGGTTACAAAATCACCAACCACACCTCTCCTGAGTTGGCACTGCTTTATTGCAGCGAACATAAAACGCGACATGCAGCCACAGCCGAGAGTGAACTCACTACACGAGTTTGTAGTGTAATTCAAATCTTGTCCGTAGCTGAATACTTGATGCTTCGCTTGGGCTATCAAGGGTATTTTTTATAGTGACGTCATCACTAGATGGGTTGCCTCCCATGGCTTTAGAGAGACCCATCTACCCTCGAGAGAATAGAGTGCACCAGTTTCCCAACTTGGTATTTTTACCTTGCTGTACATAGTGCCTTGACTTCCCAAATAGTCACCCATCTGATACTGGCCAGGCTCAACATTGCTTAACTTCGGTGATCTGGCGAGAACTGGTGTGTTAACGTGATTGTCAGGACAACTGGAAACAATGCTGAGATAAGCAGAGAGCACACACAGCATCTGGTATTCCCAAATGGCCACTCATTTTAAAACTGACAGGCTCAACGTTGCTTAACTTTGGTGATCCACCGGGGACAGGTGTGTCAACGTGATTTTGCCGTATATGTATGTCTGCAACAAATGATGTTATGAACGCCATACAATTTTGATTATTTGAATTACTATTCTCATCTTGGTTGCTATTTTCACAATGTTTCGGCTGAGGTACACTTCTTCTTCAGATGCATCTTTTTCAAACTTGGGAATCTTTATATCAAACCCTAGACACAATTTCAAATTGAATCTTTTCTTTAATCCACAAGGGGCAGATTGTTTTTGTTCTATCAGCCATGGCTGAATAGAAATATTAGTTTAAAAAAAAATTTATTTTTAGTTATTATCGCCTATAGTAAGGATTGAACCTTCAACCCCCAGAAGATTGTGACTTAAACTGATTGTTAATCACCATCTTTAATTATTACATGACAGATCTTGAAGAAGGTTGGTAATTAAGTCGACCGAAACGTTGTGAAAATAACAATCAATTAACCCTTATCTGAAAAATTCCACTTTACTTAGCAATTTTAATATTTTCTTTTCAATATATTATAGCCTTGCTAGTAAGTAATAATCAAGACGAACACAGTGTCAAAATTTAAAAAAAGTGTATTAAAAACATTATATTACAGAAGTATACGTCTTTATTCTTGGACCATAATTGCCATGAATTGCTATCCCTTAACATGTTAAATGCAAGTATGTTTATAGTTTCTGGGTAAGTCCATTATTACTAAAATGAGTAGATCAACTTACCCCATCACACACAATAGAATATATTTTTTGCATAAATACAACAACAAACAAACAAAAAAGAAATGTCCAGACTAATTGTCTATATTATTATTATACAACAGTGACAAAATTGATCAAAAAATAAATTGCCTTAATGTTTTTATTCTATGTTTTTATTTTTCTTAGCCAAGGGATCCAGATGAACTTGTAAGTGATTGTAATGTTTGTTTATATTGTGTCTGAAAATTATAAGGTGTCTCCAAATTATTTAACAAATTAACGTTTACACAGAAATGTTAAATATTTTAATAATAATACAATTATAAAGACTATTTTTTGTTTTTTGTTATATGATTACTTATTTTATAATCATGTAGTTATTCACAATCAGATAAGTATCAAGATGTGCATTGATGTATGTTAGGGACAACCATTGTAATATGTTCAAGTATGTGTACGTATGAATGGGTAATACACGCCCTATTTGTATTGTTTCCTTAGGAGACCTGCTTTCATCTTTAGAGATGAAAAAACTGATGAAGAAACTACACCTGCTTTATGTCCTCATTTCGGAGAAGTTATCATAGATTGATATTATGAAAGGCAGCAACACATCTGAAGACACTACACAATAGTTAACAGCAACAATTTTTTTTTTATTCCATTTTCACCCCAAACAAAGTACAGTGCCACTTTGAAGTAGGGGGCTGCTATCAGGGACAAAAGTTGAAGTGATATTATGAAGGGAGATGAGCAGCAAGATGTCTGTTTACATTTGAACTTCTGCATGTCAGTATAGTTGAGAATGCAGAATCCTGGAAGGGAGTTCCAAAGATTAGCAGTCTTGGGGAATAAACTATTGGAGTAGAAGGCTTTCTTACATCTAGGGATCTCTACTGTGTAGGGGTGGGATTTAGCTGCTTGTCGGGTTTGTCGTGGGTATTTATGTCGAGGGGGTACAAGTGCTTGTAGTTCGTCAGAGCATTCACCATTAAGATACTTGTAGAACACGCAGATGGATGCAACATTTCATCGATGGGACAGAGGCTGAAGCTTAGATGACAATCAGGACCTATCAGGTTGGCGACACTCTTTTTAACCCAGTCCAGGAGTGAGAGACTAGTAGCAGATGCGCGAGCCAAAATTTATGAATTGGTCAATACCAATATCAAATCACAAAGATGACTATAATTAGATGCCGCGGGTGCTTTTGCAACAATACTAGGTTGTTGTTGTTTTTGTTGTTGTTTCTTCTTCTTCTTCTTCTTCTTCTTCTTCTTCTTCTTCTTCTTCTTCTTCGTCCAATGTCAGTAGGCGCAGGTGAAACATGAACAAATTCTGCAGAATCTTTCACTTTTTTTTTTAATGACTGGAAATACTTGATGCTTCACCAAGGGTATTTTTTATCGTGACGCCATCACTAGATGGGTTGTCTACCACGGCTTAAGAGAGACCCATCTCCCCTTAAGAGAAGGATAGACCGCGCCAGTTTCCCAACCTGGTATTTTTACCTTGCGGTACATACAATGCTTTGCCTTCCCAATTTGTCACCCGTCTGGTACTGGCCAGGCTCAATGTTGCTTAACTTTGGTGATCTGCCGAGAACCTGTGTGTCAACGTGATTGTGCCAGCACAATACCAGGTAAACAACTACAAGTACATGACAAAACAGTTTCTGAAATTTTGAAATGAGGATTGTCTTTTCATATTTGGATTCTTCAGACTACTATTCTCATCTTGAGTGTCATTTTCACAACATTTCAGTCGATGTAACCTTCGACCTTCTTCAGGTGTATCTTGTTGAATTCTAACATCCTTCTGTCAAATGCAAAAATCTGCACAGAATTTTGAACAAAACCCTTTATCTACTTCATGGGGCCAGCATGCTCTCGTTCAATTAGCCATGACTCGATATAAGTCCTAAGTAATTCGCAGTTGTATTTTTGGTCACCTACACTGAGAATTGAACCTTCAGCTTCCAGGAGAATATCACTTTACAGTTGGATTTTTCCAATTACTCTAACCTCAGTGTGGACGACCAAAAAATACAATTGCAAATTAATTAAGATTTCTATCCAGTCATGGCTGACAAAACGAGAGCATGCTACCCCGTGAAGTAAATAAAGGGTTCTATTTGAAATTCCCTGCAGAAAAGTAACACTTGAAGAAAGTCTGAGGTTACATGGACCGAAATACTGTGAAAATCACACGCAAGATGAGAACAGTAGTCTGATGCATGAAAATAATATGAATAACTAATCGTCATCTAAAAATTCAGAAACGTAGTGCATGTCAATTAAAATCATACAAATTAATAATGAACCCACCTAAAATATGTATAGGTGCCTCACAGGAAAAATGTGAGTCCTTCCACTCATTTATTAATACACTTGCCTGGGTGCACGGTGTTGCCCGGGTGTTTGGAGGTGTGTGTTGAGCAAAAAAAAAAGGGGGGGGGTAGTAGGCAGGCAGGCTCAAACCCATGACATGAAGGCGGAAAAGAAAGTGAAAGAAAATCTGACATCTTACCGCTACTCCAAAAAAATTTAAATTAGTTAAAGTCAATTCAAGCAATATGATGACTTGCAAAAATAACTCACAAAAAAATCGACCCCTCCTTGTAGAAAACTGCCCAGTTGAGGGTGAAGAAATTAATGTTTTGGGCCAATTTTTTGATATTTGTTGTCCGAGACATCGAGCCTCAAAATAATATCGATCTCATGAAAATCTGTCGCCTGAAACAAACATACATACATACAGACAGACAGGTGAGGTTTATATTATAGACTAGCAAAGGTGCCTGATGTTGCCCGGGTGTTTGGAGGTGTGTGAGTTGGTGGGGGGGTAGATGAAAGCAAAATAAAAAACAAAAGTTATGGTAGGTAGGTAGGTAGGATCGAACCAGGAGCCTTGAGGCGAAGGTGGAAAATAAAGAGTGAAAAAACGTTACCTGCTCAGCCAGCAAAGGAGAGTAACAGAAAAACGTTTGAATTTAAAGATTAAAAACTGAATTTAATTAGGTTAAATAGAAATCCTGCGAAGCAGTTTTTTTTTTAGGGTTTGTTTACCTAACTTTGGCTTGTTTTGTTTGGGGTGGAGGAGACTAGCTCCCAATAAAAAGGAGATTGTCCAAATTTAATAGAAATTGTCTGATATAAGAGGTTTTCTCCACATTAATCAAAAGCTCATTGTTTTCTGGACGTTCCCAGCACAAAAGCCGAGGAACCGTGGCCGTTTCAGCTGAGTTTCACTTTATTTATACGAAAAAGCCGAACCAACACGAGAGGGATCGAAATAGCAAGAATTTTGTAAAAGTCGATGTAAATAAATCTACATGCAACGCACATTCGCAAATCATAGATATTACAATCTAGACGGTTATAAACAGTTCTAAGAAATAGTACCTCCCCCCCCCCAAAAAAAAGCCTTTGCCGGACATACAGACAATGTGCACACATATTTTGCCTTTTATATATATAGATGGCTATATATACAAGAGGTTAGAATGGTTGTCCCTAACATACATCAGTGAACATATTAATACCTGTCAAACAACCATATCTCAATGAAAAAAATTTTGGAACATTATTTTTTTTTTAACAATAAACTGTAATTTAGAGTGATTAGTCGGTTATCTTTACAATTACTGTTTCCACTTTACTTTGATCTTAATTAAATTTTACGGTATTTTTTGTTTATTGAATTGTTAGAACCCTCTTTCCCATTAAAGAAGAGCTTTTCTAAATAATTACGTAATAATTAACTTTTACAAATATTATTTCGAAAAGAAAACATTCTTAACATGGATAGCGGCATCCGGAAGTGAAATGGAAACAGCAGTCATAAAAATAATCAAAAAATCTTAAAACCTCTGTACATTTTGATAGCATATGAGTAATTTATGTTTTTTATTGTAAATGTCGCCACATTATTTACCTCTGTGTTAAAATATGGCAGCAAAAAATTCGGTAGCAGTGACAAAATATTCAGTACCGATTTTTTTTTTTTTTCGCAGAAAGTTATCATACTGAGCTCAATTGGCCATGTATTGACCAATCAAGTGACTCGGAATAGTAATTCTCTATTGAACAATTTACAGTTTTCTGAAAACAGCAAGAATGAACGGATCTTCCTTCTTTCACTGTTATTCGACAACCGGCAATCTACAAGGACTGCTATCATACAATGTTGCCTACAGAACAATCACGTCTCGCAGAGAAATTAAAATACACACATTTCTTTTCTCATTTTCACAGCAGAACAACTTACGCTCTGGAAATTAGTGTAAGTAATATAAAATTTCAACTGTGATATATATATATATATATATATATATATATATATATATATATATATATATATATATATATATAGTATAAAATTTTGCTAAAACTCAAAGACTTACAGGTTTTCATTACTTTCTTTTATTCCATCATGAATTTTCCCATTACAACTGATTCGTTAACAGGTGGACAAGTCCGTGATCTTCTGTTTTCACTGAAATCTTTCAACCTACCAACTCATCAGATGCAATTCTTCTGATGTTATTTAATACATATATATTAGGCACCGCCAAAACTGGGGGGGCAGGTCAGTACTTTTTGACGGACCGTCTTTTTAAAAATCTACCAAAAATCAGGTAATTATCCGATCAATACGAAATTTTCAGCGATTATTAGGAGAAGAATGCACTTTATAACAGTGTACTTATTTTTCATAAACGATATTTATATATATTTTTTTTTTTGCTTACAACCCCCCCCCTTGTTTTGAAGTGGGAACAAATATGCTTAAAATAATCATCTGAAACTGAATAAAACATATTGTGTTGTTTTAAGGGACAGAATTATAAATTAAAAAAAAAAAAAAAAAAAAAAATTCGTTTGCATACCTTATTTTGACGTCTGAATATCAGAACTTCGATTGTGTTTAATTATCCCGCTTTTGAGTTTTGAAGTGTGAAATTCGGTGAATATGTTAAGTAAAATAATTAATTTAAGTTAAGCAAAACAAAAAAAAATTTTTTTAATATTTATACGAAAAAAGCCATTTCAAAATTTTTGATAAATAAATTAACAATTTTTTTTTAGCGAGCCGAATAATGCATGACCATTATTAAACAGGGCATGCTTTGAATAATCGATACCAAAAAAAAAAATTCGATAAATATTGTGCCCTTTGTGTTAAAAATAGCATCATTTTTATCGATCTCGTTTGAAAACGTTTGCCGCCTTTCGACTACGGTGGACCAAACGCGCTGAAATAATTTTTTTTTATTCTGCTTTAAATTGCCCCCCCCCCATTTTGGGGAGCCTGGCCCCCACACACATACACATTAAAAACCAAACTCATACAAATGGTCACCCATCTGGTACTGGCCAGCCTCAGCTTAATAATACATTGAAATTTTCGTCACTGAAAAATAAGTTTTTTTGGCCTGTTTGGTCTTCCATAGTTTTCTTCCCATCAAAAGAAAACGTAAACAGAGTCGATCTGAACTCTACGACGATGCGAAATATCTGGTTAGCTATATGAATAAGTGGAATTATTTGAAATTCAGGTACTTATATTATAATATTTTTGCATATTCTCTTAGAAAATCATCCTAAATCTTAGTTAGACAATAAATAAATTAATTAATTATTTCAAAAACCCTTTTTTTTTTAATATTTAAGTACGTTTTTTGTGCAAGACAAAAAATGTCAATTGTTAACTTTTTGGGAAAATTTAACATTTAAAATTGAATTAAAAATAGTAGAAAAAGTTTTACATTATTCTGTTTTCTATATGATAAAATTCAGGGTTTTATCTTTCTGGAAAAAAAAAAGTTACTCAGAAATAATGGATTTTAATAAATGTAATTTCGTTTTTAAAAACA
>NC_136487.1:116532682-116550182 GCF_053919585.1 Euprymna scolopes
CTCAGCAAAAGCAATCTACTTAGTGATAAACAATATGAATTTGGTCGTGCAAGATCAACAGCTGATGTGCTGACTGTAATATCACAGTGAATCCTATAACGAAACTGTTTTCAGACACATCAAAGGCCTGCAATAGGGTCTGGCACAAAGGGTTGCTTCACAAACCTGTTATCTATAGAATGTCTGGCAATGTCTTCACAAGCATCAAGTTGTTTTTCTCTCATGATTGTTGGTCGGTAACAATCAGAAGCACATAGGATCAATGCCGGCATAACTTGAGAGGTCAGCACTCTTAATTAGTAGTAGGAGTGCAAACATTCCAAATAATTTTAATAATCCAAATAATCCAAATAATGTAACTAATTCAAATAATTTAATTCAAATAATGTAAATAATTCAAACAATCAATTCTCATCAAGAAACATGGTCTCTTTTCTTTCTCGACAGTTCATTTCCCACAAAAGCATACAAAATTGACTTTGAAATCCGGTGAGAGATATTATCTTGTCTCTTCTCGCCAACCCCGTGTTCACAAAAGAAACATTGCTAGTCTTCGTCCACTCTATCGTTATTTCTATGGAAGGTGCTTGACTGAGTATTCATCTGTTTTTTTTTCTTGCAAGAAATTCACAGCAAGAACTTCTATGTCTATAACAACGAAAAAAAAACTTTCTTTTCTTACTCTATGTGCCAAGCGTCAGGCAGAATTTCCATGGGCAGAATTTTGTTACCAGAGTTTCTTTTGTAGAATACATTACCATGGAACTGATTCTTTTTAGATTACAACATAGTCGTCTTCAAATCCAATATTAGTAAATACTTATAATGAACGATACCATAAGTAATTAAACTTAGATCATTTCATTGATCAAATTTAGTACTCCTATAGTGTTCTTTATCTCTCAGCTCACTGTCATTACATCCCATTAGCACTTATCCTCGAGTGGTTCTTAGCCTTGAAAAGTGGTTACTTAGCAGCAAAAATACAAGTGTAGAAAAATACATTATTATAGAGGTAATAACATGATATAATAATAAAAAAAAAATAAAATTCTAGTCCAAATCAAAATTTGCAATGTCAACTTAAGTGCTATTTAGGTCGAACTTTCATACGATAACACATATGGTATGTAAAGCGTTAGATGTTAACAGTTTGTAATTGATACTTTTTCATAAATTTTGATTCACGTCTTTGAAAAAGTAACATTTTGTAAAAAAAAAAAAAATGCAGTTCCACAGAAAACAAATTTGGATATTTGTTTTGTTTTTTGTTGTTTTTTTTATGTGAAAACGTTTGAAAATATTTTATCTAACATTTCATAAATTTCATCTACAAAATATTTCTCTGCTTTCATCTTGTTGTTAAATTGTTTTTTTTTTTTTCAAATGTTTTCAATGTGGTTTATTTACAAAACCGATTCATATATGTTTTAATGTAATGAAATCTTGATGTAATATTTGTTTCAAAATTATTAAAAAAAAGCACTTGAGAGAGAGCATACCTTCTTTACCACCACCAACAACAACTTAACTCAATTTTCAATTATTTATTTTTTGTGTAAATCTGCATAAGTTTTTGTTTGTATTAAAAACTATGTTTATTAACTTTATTAATAAGTCACCTATTTAAATATTTTATTTATGTATAGGTTTAAAATAATCTTAATCTCTATTCTATTGAGAATTAATTTCATACACATTGTTGTATAATTAATTTAGTATACACTGTTGTATAATTTAACATAAATTGTTGTATGATTAATTTAGTATACATTGTTGTATAATTTAACATACATTGTTGTATGATTAATTTAGTATACATTGTTGTATGGCAAACGTGAATATTTATAAAGATAAACAATTATAATTCCTATAATTGCATATCACATTAATGCATTTAAAAATTACGTTTTCATTATAATTTTTCTTTTTCATTTTAAAATACCTTTTTTTACTAAAATATTAAACATTTGTTTTTGATTTTTTGATACATATACAGAATTGCGACCGCGTTGTCGTTGGCATATTTTGAACAGGATACGTAAATCGCCGGAAGGTGCCAAACGAATACTTTTTTTTTTACCGAAAAAGATGGCCAATGTTTAAAACGGTATCAAACAGTTTACGGCCGTGCTGAAATAATATGGTTATTGTTTAGAAAGCAACTTTTAACATGGCGAGCGAAGCGGGGAGGGGGGGGGTTAACTGTTCTGTACTTTCACCTAACAATTTGATAAACAAAAAACACTTGCTAATTGTTGTCTGCTGCGATTTCATCGACTAAGCGTTTTGGCACCTTCTGGAAGTTTACATGACCTGCCTAGAATATACCAACGATAACGCGGTTCCTATTCTGCATAAGTATCGATTTTTGTAATTATTTACAAAAATATATTCTATCTTTTTTGTATATTTCCACCCAAAAAGAGCAATTTAAACTTCATTCCTTAAACCTTTTTATCTGAGAAGACGTTCTTTTATTTTTATTTTTTATTTTTTTTATTTATTTTTGTTCAAAACAATGTTGCTGTGTTGATGGTTTCTCTTGTCCCTGTACTTATTCCTAATATATTTTGTGTGAGAACTTTTTCTCTTTGAAGATATTATCGTTTTGGTTTATGTATTCATAAAATTCAAATTTATTTATAAAGTTCAAATTTATAATCTTGTATCACAACAAACCCCTTGTAAGTATTAAGAATATCTCCTTGAACACTAATACTTATGATTTTCTAATAGGTTTCACGATATGCCTACGTAGAATTGAATGATGATGATATTGATATTTTTAAACTTTATTTTAAAAAAGAAATCATTCAAGTATCAATAACTGACTTAAAAGACAGAAACAATCAACTCCTACAATCTTTTATTCATGGAAATCAAGCTTAGAAAATCCATACTAATCTAAAAGCTTGAACGTTTGTCCAGCTCTCCTTAACACTAGTCCAGTCTAATAATACCAAGCTAGCAGCGATAATGGCGTACATGCATACTCTCAATGTTTTTTTTTTTTTTTTTTTTTTTTACACTCTTTTTAAGAAATACAATAAAAGAGAATGAAAACTAATTGCGGGGTTATTCTTGTATATAAAGTAAAATCCAAATTTCCCCTATTTTATTGACCGGAATAACTTAACAAACAAAAGTTACATTAAAAAAAAAGTTTCCTTATCCTGTTTTGGTCTTCGTGAAAATAAAATTTAACTTTTCATCCTATTAATCGATTTCAATAGTTAGTCTGGATCGATATTTTATTTTTATTAGTCACGAATAGAGAAATGGGAGAGAAAAAACTTATTCCCTAAGTCACATGTACTCTTCCTGCCACTCTAATCATCAAGGTAAAATATATAGTAAAGAGACATTCTTAGCAGTAGTTTAGTTTACTGTTAATTAATAATAACATAATATTTTTTTCTCCGGTAACAGGTAATATATTATTTTTCTAGTAGTCACCCAGCAATACCTGGTAATAAAATATGCTTAAATATTATATTTTAATTCATGCAAATTTCATAGTTAGTATTATAGAGCCAATACTCTATCGATTATTATATTGTACCTAATATGTAGTAGTGATTTCAAAAGTTAACAAGAAAAAAAAAATTACTTGTGTGCTATTAGCTAGACTCGAAACCAAAACATATATCTCTCCAGTTTTATCCGTTAGCATATGACCTAAACCCATACGTATACAAAAACTTCAAAAAATAATGTTGTTTAACCTATAACTTCTAATGTGCAGAAAAAAATGGTATAATCGACTTACACCGGACCAAGATCAATGTTTATTTATTTATTTATTTTTTTTTTTTTCAATCGAGAAGATTGCCCATATCCTAAGTGAAAGTGATTTTTGTAGAACAAATTGGATTCGAACTTGGAACATCGAGGTCGTCAATCTATATCGTTAACCACAAGACCATCGTTATTTCCCATAAATATGATTATTGGTATAAATACTAGCAAAGGATAATCTCTTCTCTGTCATTTTTAATGGCAGATGTACATATCTTATTAATCACGGAGACTTTTAAAAATATTTTTTGATGTTTGTAAAGACTAGTGGATTTTGAAACACATTTTAATCGGTTTTCGGTCAGAAATTTGGCTGTCAATGTTCAACGATTTGACCTTTGAAAACTCTATCAAACTCCTCCGCCAATTTTGGGTCTAAACATTTAAAATTTTACATAAAGGGTATTCAGACATGCAGCAAGTTTTTTTAATCAGTTTTTGGACAAAAATTTGGCTTCCAAGGGGTCAAAGTTGAAAGACTCTACCAAACTCCTCCGCCAATTTTTGGTCTGAACATTTGAAATTTTAGATGTAGGTTACCTGGACATGAGTCAAACTTTTTAATATATATATATATATATATATATATATATATATATATATATATACATATGCACATAAAGTTATGAACAATACATAGGGCCTGAGCAAAGCACGGTTGAAGTGCTAGTTATGTAGAAATGAAAAATCGGATTTTTCATTCAACCCTTAACTCGATGTGCTATGATATATTTGAAAATGTCAGTGTCGATGATATTTTGAATTTCACGAAAGAAATAAAAAGTTTAATAAAAATCATATGACGATAAACTTAAACTTTATCATATAAATTTTCTCCTCAAAGCGATTCACGGTGTACTTAGCAAACGACAACGGCAGACTCTGCTGCTAAAATCAATAAAAGAAATTAAGAAAAATCTAAATATAGGGGGGGGGGGGTTGACCATTTTCCATAATTTATTTCTTGGCATAAAATAACCCCAGACGGGTTGAAATGCTATTAAAACGAATCGATCAATCATCGTTGATTTCCAAATAAATAATGAATGATACAAAATATTCGATACGTTTCTTATCGATGAACAAAATGTTCTTTGATAAGAAACGTATCGAATATTTTGTATCATTCATTATGATTGCGATCTAAATGCGATAATAAGATACCTTTATTAACTCGTATATTCTAATCTCGATATCCACTAATATATAATAAGGACTTTGTGTGTTCGTTCCCTATGGACTCGAAAACAGCTAGATCGATTTTTATGAAATTTCACACGCATGTACTTTGTGCTTGGCAGTGTTTTTAGATAGGTTTTGCATTGGAATGTCTTCGATAAGTATTGATAATCGAAATAATCCGATGAAAGAAGGACCAGGTAATTTTGACCAAAGTTAACACCTTACACAGCCTAACATCGCAGGTGCATTTGAGAAATTTTATTATCACACAAGTTGAAAGGCCCGACATAAAATCAACAGTAGTTTCTTTGATATAACAGGGGCGCGTTTGAAATGTTTCTGTTTAAAGCACAATTGAACAATGGTACTTAACTTTTTCATTTTAAACTTTAATTCAAGCCTTTTATCTCTACACAAGCAGTAAGGCCAGGCATATAAAATCAACAGTAGGTTGTTTGATATGACAAGAGCACGTTCGAAATGGATGCTTCTGTTTAGAGCACAATTAAAGCATGATATTTGACTTTTGCATTTTTAAACTTTAATGCAATGGCTTATTGTATCCGAACTGCACAACAATCCATTGGTTCTGCAGAGTTGATAAAATAGGATGTGCACGAAAGAACTGCTCTCATTCGAACCCGGAATCTGTTCAGTACAAAGAAAAAAGAGATATGCAAATTGTGGTACCGTCGGGATTAAATGTGACTGCATATAAGGACTTTTTTTTTTTTTGCGAGAGTGACGGAACGTAATCTTGTTGACGCAATCGAACGTAATTGTGATTTTGAACAATGGTACTTAATTTTTTCATTTTAAACTTTAATTCAAGAGAATACGGCTGTTGACTGCGTGGGCGATGAAAGATGAGCAAGGAAAAGTTCTGGCCTTTTTTTTTGTCTTCAAACTATTCCCGCACTATCAGTATGGTGTTAAGACAGTTCGACATTCAGCTGATCTCCGAATTTAGTGGCGTGGTGGCAGACACTCCAATAATGGAATGCTTGGAGGACCGGGAGTTAACGTGTGATCTATGCGAAATGACCAAGATGGCCTTGCAATGGCTAGCATGGCTGGTGGGCGAAATGCCGCCAGAATGCTGGATGAAACTGTAGCAGAACTGAACAATCCGTTGGTTTTGCAGAGTTGACAAAATAGGATTTGCAAAAGAATCGCTCTCATTTGAACCTGGAATCCGTCCAATACAAGAAAAGAGAAATATGTAAATTGTGCTACCGTTGGAATTAAAAGTGACTACATATAAGGACGTTTTTTTTTTTTTGTTTGTTTGCTATCCATATATGACCGAGACTCGCTTGTATTTCCTAACCATACTTTGCATGTCTTAATAGAATATCCAATGTTCATATTCGTCACTAGAATTCATCTTTTCTTATCCTAGCTATGGCTGAAACAGTAGAGTAGATAAAAATGAAAAGCCTTGGTAGAGCAACTAGTCCCGGTGAAGAAAAACATTGAAATAAAACCAGTCTTACCCCGCTCATTGCAGCATAGGTTTTTAGACTTGCCACAGAATGGACATTGCTAACCATTCTCTATTCCATTACTATTTCCATGAAAGATGCCCAATTGGATCCTTTGTGTAAGACATTCACAGCTAGTACTCGACTTACTACCACAACTTTTTTTCCTCATGTGCTTAGTGTCAGGTGAAATGTTTGTAAACAGTTTCTTTGCAAGAACTTCCTATTTTTAGAACACATAATCACGGGACATTTCCCTGCATATTTCAAATCTAATGTAAACAAATACTTGTCATAAACCGTCTTCATAAGGAAATAAGCTTTATTGATCCCATTTATCATTTTCAATCCTCTCATTATATTCTTCATCCTTCAACTATGTCCTAAAATGGAGTACTGTTGCCACATCTGGGGCGGGGGTGTCATTCGGAACTTCCTATCCTATCTTGACAGAGTGCAAAACCGGCTTCGAAACCTAGTAGGAGACGCCCTTTTCTTGTCCCTGAACCTCTTTCCCTCAGAAGAGATGTTATGAGCCTGGCTCTGCTCAATCGTTACTTTCACGGCAGGTGCTCGTCTGAGCTCCAATCTATGGTCCCATCCTGCATAAATTTCACAAAAAACATTCCATCTAGCTGCAACGACTATCAACAATTTCCCCCACTCTCTATCTATGCCTAAATCTAAACACAAATTCCATAAACAAAGCTTCTTTCCTAGAACTGTCCGTCTGTGGAACTCTATTCTGCTGCTGTGCTTCCTGGCTAACTACAATATGGTCATTTTCAAGTCCAATATAAACAAGTTCTTTTTAAGCCGTCCCCTTAAATAATTAAATTCTACCCAATTTCAACCACTAACAATCACTACATTGCCGCTTCAGTGACAACCATGCACTCATTAACTCTTATCCTCGAGTGGCTGCGGGGCTTTGATAAGTGATGACTCCCTTGTAAAAAAAAATCTATCTCATAAACTCTATTGTTTCAATACTTGTTTGAGATCGACATTTTGTAGTAGTGTCGTTACATCTACATTCATTTGACTGAGCTTGTTTAAGGTGAAAAAAAAAACGTATCACCAGATTCCAGTTAAAAAGACAAATATCTTCTATTCATATTAACTCTATTTAACAGTTTAATCAACATAGGAACACAAGAATTTAACACGGTTTGGTCTAACCGGCAAGCATGTACTATAGAAGAAAAATGGTATGCAGAAGAATTCATCTTGTTTAGTATTGGGGCCGATTAATAGGAATCAGAACCGAGAAATGGAAAAATCGGAACTTTTAAAGTATCAGAATCGTAAAAGTTGGTGCCTATTTTCCAATGTCAAAAACGATTCTTTTGTTTTGTTGTTTAAAACTTAATTTACCATTGCTGGTGCTAATGATAATTTTTTTTTATTGATTTTAAACTACCAGTAAAAACTAACATCCATAGATCACAGTCCACAAATGTATTTATATTTGCAAAAAAAAATCTGCATTTATTACATGGATTTTTATAGCAAAAAAAAATAAATAATAATAATAAAAACACACACAAAAACAAAGAACAAAAACTCTATAGCTAAATATTTAAAGATTTAAAAGGAATCTTTCATTGTATCGGAATTGGACAAATATATTGAAATCGTCCTAACACTAATCGCATCTAGCTAAATGGTTGCTAGAGAGGAAGCAAGTAATAATAATGTCTGATCACGTTGGCATGTTAACTGGAAATGCTCTTGTTTGATCACTAGGACAACAGCATATTCTTTTCATTGTTTTTACTCTCGAGTATATATCCGACACAGACACAATCAACCAAAAACCACATCATTCTACATAAAACCATATAAGATATCAATAGATGTATACCGGAGAATCAAGACAAGAAAAATAATATGCTGTTGTCATAGCCCTATTGATCGCTAAGCGGTTTGGGCGAAAATGAGAAAACGCACGCATGCGCAACATGTTCTAACCACCTGACGTATCACAATGTGAGTTTGAACATGTCTGTATTACCAATCATTATGCAGGAGATTATATATAAGTGCAAAAGAAAATAGATATGAACCACTTAGCGGCTACAAGTTATTAGTCTGGAGAACTGAAAATAGTTTATATTTCTTCACTAAACTTTCTAATATCAACAATTAAATGATCTGTCCATATGTCTGTCTGTCTTTATAGCTTCTGTCCTCAGACCAAGGAAGCCATCCTCTTAAATCAGGGTTTCTAAACCAGGGTTCTAAGGAATCCGGGGTTTCTTTAAGAGCTTTCCTAGTGTTCCTTCAAGAGATATTGATAAATGGGTAGAAATTAATATGCCTTTGCATGTGCAAATGTATTTTTCAGTTTTTCTTTTTAAACCTAATTTTCTTATACGTGTACGTAACTCTCATTTACCTTATTTTTCCGTTAGTCCTCGTATTCCAGGAGCGATGTTTCTGACAAAGAGGAAAAAATTGCTGTTTTTTTTTTTTTTTTTTTTTTTAGATCAGAATCTATTCTGCCTAACACTTATTGTTGGCAAGTTTTTACCTTAAAGTAATATTTTTTAGCTTCTTACACCAAGTGGCTCCACACTTTGTCTGGAGCGATTTCCATAAAAACATGAATAATTGGGGGAAGGGGGGGCAGTTATGTGTATGAACTAGTTGTAAGAAAAATATATTGATTTTTTTTTTTTTAATTATCAAATAATTTGAGAAATACACATTTTTTTTTATATTGTGATAAATTTGAGAAAGTTTTTTTATTTTATTTAACTATTGTTTGTATTATGAAGGAGAAATGAATCAATAAGATTGTAAAATATGTTCTTGAATTGGGATTCCTTGGGACATCACTGTTATTGGAAGGGTTCCATGAAGGTAAAAATGTTTCAGAAACATTGCCCTAGACTGACGCATTTTTTTTTTTTTTACGGCTAATCGTTACAGACAATGAATGACTACACCCAAAAATAACCTCCGACATAGTGGAGAGGCCGGTAAATAACAATTAGATATTGTTTTTTTATTATTTTTTTTATTTATCACTGATATTATTTTGAAACTAATATGTGGGCAACGTCGAGTAACCCTGCCAGTCGAGTATAATTGCTGTTAAGTATGTTAGTCTTCTCTCTACTGCGAAAAAATTCTTTGATATAGCAAGTTCGCCTTAGGAACCTTTCAGACCAACTTAACTATTCTCATAAGAATCTAAACTATTTATGAAACAAAAACATGATAGCTCTGCGAATAAGAGGAAAGTGTTGCCTGTCTAAGAGAATCTGATCCCTTGGGGTAATATCTTTGCTGCCTTTATGGGTTTGCTTCTAGCCCTCACTCTGTTTCTACAGTTTCGCGAAGTCAGAACGGTACCCCACTACCCTCCCCCATCTCTTATCGCATGCATTAGAATACACTGGCAGCATTTAGCTCCCCCTGACTTTCCGTACTTACCACTAGGAAATATAATTAATCAAAAGTATTCACTGCGAGGTCTGGCGAAAGAGAAAGATGGGAAAAGTATGTAAAGTGTCCACAGCCGGAGAGACTAGCGGTTTAGATTAAGGTAAGACTTAACTCGAATTATTGTTTTTGATAGTTTTTGTTTTCGCTTTCTCTTTTTGTTTTTTTGTTGTTTTTTTTCTGTGATCAGTAATTTAAAGGCGAAAGCTGAATTCCTTTTTCATTCATACCAAAATATCGTTTTTTTTTTTAAATTTTTATTAAAAAAAGAAAAGAGTGTAAATATTCATAACATTAACACAACAGCTCCAATGGCTGAGCTCCACAGCTCCATATATACTTTTTTTTTTTTTAAACTAGGCAAAACTTTGTTGAATATTTAATATTTATCAACGTGCAATCCGCAAACCAACTTGATGATATTCGAGCAATTTATGTCGGCATAAAAAACACATACTGCCGTATGTATTGTACAATTTATACAAACGCAATGTGTCTACACACAGTCATATACACCACATTGTCACACACATACACGATCACATAAATACAGTCACAGACAAACATTATTTTTTACATGCACATACACATGCAATGGCATACACACAATGATATATGCACGCAGTCATATATACACACAATGACATATACGCACGCACAATCACATATGCACACAATCACATACGCATGCAATCACATACACACCTTCACATAGTATCATTATTTATGTTCGAACTTGTTTGTATATGATGTGGGCACACATGTTAATATTCTGGCGCTATTTACCTCCAAACCCTGCAACTAGGAGAGGATAGGGAAAATATGTTGTAGGTTCCTTAAAAGAATTATTTCGGCAGCACCCTGGAAACCTCTTTAGTTTCATTTTGTTTGTCGTAAACTTAAAAAAAAAAAAAAAAAAAAAAAAAAAAACAGAACACGTGCATTGGATTTGACACGAACTTAAATTTTATCTCACTTTCACATTTTTGAAAATTGCCCTGATGTATTTTTTATACAAAAAAAATGTAATCTATTGAATAAATGCTGAAAACTTCATTAAAATTGGTTAATTATGGCATTTGGCAGTTAAAGAGATTAGCACATTAGTTTGTTTACAAATCGGATGAAAGCTCGCGCCAGCACCAGGCACACACCTAGAAAATGGGGCTATTAAGCCTGACATAGTTATATGGGACAAGAAGGAGAAAGTGGCAACCCTAGTTGAAGTAAGCGTCTCTAATGATGATGGACTTAACAGAGCAGAGAGGGAGAAAATAACAAAATACCAAGGACTTATGTACGACATGAAAAGAAACTGGAATCTTAAGAAGGTATCAATCATGCAAGTCATTATAGGAGCAACCAGGCTAATGAAAAAGAATTTAAAAAACTATCTGGCGAATATACCCAGTGAACCAAGTGCAAGAGATATACAAACAATAGCACTTAAAGGAACGCTTAGAATCTTGAAAAGATCTCTCAGTTGGAGTAACTAAACTAATGGGAGAATGTTTGGCATCCGGTATAATGCTCCATTCCCAGCAAAAACAAAATTATGAGAAAATTAAAACAGAGGAAAACAAACATATTTGCAGGTACTGATCATTGTATTGGCAAATTTAGGGTGCAGCTTAGAAGTTCTTGTATTTCTAAACAGTCATCATCATCATCATCATCATCATTATCATCAATTTAATATCTCTTTTATATGTTGGCATGTATTTGACGGTTTTAATAAATTGACTTCCAAAGTAACCTATTTCTAGCCAGATGTTTATTTATCCTTCTTTTCCTCGGGTCCATTTTTATTCCTGTCATGTTTTCCTTGCCTCCCACCTCTGAACTGAAGCTGCTACATCAGCTGTTCTACATCTACCGATCCAAGATTTTTATCAATTCTTTTAATGTGACCATACCATCGAAGTTTACTATTCTGCACACATCATGCTATGCTGTCCAGATTTAATCTTCCTCTGAAGTCATCAGAACTAAGCTCGTTTTACATTACACACACGTTGTATGAGTCTTATATAATTTCTCTACATGCAACACATGTCCTCAACCTCAACAGTGTTCAATACATACGTAGAACTTTTATAAGTAAAATTATATAAGCATTTAACCCCTGGCTAAATGGTTAATATCGTTGAAACGTAGATATATCTGCATAGACTTTTATGGTATTTATATAATTTTACTTACATATATATATATATATATATATATATATATATATATATATATATATATAGTGTGTGTGTGTAGGTAAAATTGTCTGTCTGTGTGTACATTTTCCTACCAAACTACTCTGTCAATTTTCAGTCTACGAACTTGAGATTGGACATAAGGGGTATTCAGATTTGGGAAAATCTTTTGAATTGGTTTTCGGCCAGAAATTTGTCTGTCAAGTGGTCAAAGTTCAACGATTTGACCTTTGAAAACTCTACCAAACTCCTCTGCCAATTTTTAGTCTAAATAATTTTAGATGTAGGTTACTTGGTCATGGATCAAACTTTTTAATTTGATTTGATCCCAAAACAATAAATGTTAAGGGGTTAAAATTGAGGTCAAAGTTAAAAAATTTCACCTCTTCGGTCTCTACCAAATTACTCAGCCAATTTCTTGTCTAAATATTTGAAATTTTACATAAAGGGTATTCAGACATATGGCAAGCTTTTTAATCGGTTTTTGGCTGAAAATTTGGCTGCCAAGGGGTCAAAGTTCAAAAGATTTGACTTTGTGGTCTCTAGCAAACTATTCAGCCAATTTTGGGTCTAAACGTTTGAAATTTTACATAAAAGGTATTCAGATATGCAGCAAGCATTTTAATCAATTTAGGGGTGAAAATTTGGTTGCCAAAAGGTCGAAGTTTAAAGAGTTAACCTCTGCAGACCCTACCAAACTCCTCCGTCAATTTTGGATCTAAACACTTGAAATTTTAGATGTAGGTTGCATGGACATTAGTCAAACTTTTTAATATATATATATATATATATATATATATATATATATATATATATATGCACATAAGGTTATGAACAATACATAGGGCCCGAGCAAAGCCGGTCTGAACTGCTAGTAGATATATAAATTAATAAAATATCGGACATTAAAACCTTGCTGTAATAACATTTGAAGATATGCCAGGATTTAATCATGCAACATAACATGTAAAGGAAAGAGACAAAAATTGGAGTATCCTGACGAGGGTTCTTTTATGAATCGAAAATTTGATTTTAATAAGTAAATGTATTTATTTATTAAAAAAAAACTATGCACTTATGTGGTTTTCTAAATCGTTTCAGTTTTTAATCTATATATAATACTTACAAAGTTAAGTTTTTTATAGCTCTAACTTTGAGGTTTTTATCATTTATTTTCTGCAAATGTAAAATTACAGATATTAACAAAAAATAAACAATTAGGCACAAGGCCAATTCAAAACAATGGGGAAGGGGGTTCCGTAGTCATCATTGTCACTGTACCTGTCGAAGGGGTATCCTTAGCTAAAGTCCTCACTCACAACAATCACTCGTATTGTTCCCAAATCAAATCGATTTTTTTTTTACTTTTCCTATTTAAAAATTATTAAAGCGAACTTCTAAATATACTCAGTAATTGATATGCACGCAACTACCTGAAGATTAACTAATTTGCATATTTCTTTGAAAAACTAGCTTTAATTAGTTATTGGTTCATTTTTAATTGTATCTTATTAGATGATTGGTTTAATTTAACTATTATGCTGAATTCTATTTATGCATAGTTTCTACATTCTGCATGATTGAGTAGAATTTAAGATGAAAACATTCTAACACACAGAAATATTTATCTATATATCTATAAAAGTGAACGTGTCTGTCTGTCTGTGTGTCTGTCTGTCTGTCTGTCTGTGTACATTTCCCTACGCAATAACTCTGTCAATTTTTAGTCTATAGACTCGAAATTTGAAATACCGGGTACTGAGATTTGGGAAAATCGATGTGACGGGTGTCAGCCAGAAATTTGGCTGTTAAGGGGTCAAATTTCAACGATTTGACCTTTAAGAACTCTACCAAACTCCTCCGACAATTTTGGGTCTAGACATTTGAAATTTTAGATATAGGTCCCTTGAACCTGGATCTAACTTAATAAAGTGATTTGAGCCTGAAACTATAAATTTTAAGGGGTCATAATAGGGGTCAAAGTTTTAAAAAATTAACCATTTTTTTTGTTTTTTTGCTTTTTTTGCACAGCATACACCTCCAAACACCCGAGCAACGCCGGGCACCCCTGCTAGTATATTTATAAAAGTGAGAATGTGTATGTGTGAGGACACTTCTCAACCTATATACTCAACGATTTTTTGATCTATAGACTTGAAGCGCTGCTAAGAGATCAAAATTGAAAATTTGGTACCTGGAGGTCATCGGATTTTTATCTGTTTATCAACTGTTTCACGAGGTTCAAAAACACTGTTTAAAGATCGTAACAAGCTGGTCTAATGGTTATCGTACTTGAATTACTGTCTTTAGATTTTGTTTTTGATCTCAGCTTGAGTATTTTTTTTTTTTACTTACAAGAACTGTTTGGAAAAAACATAATACTTGCATGCACATGTCTCAGTTTCTTTTCGTTGTTGTATTTCATTTTTTTAAAGGAATTTCACACAATGTTTAATACCAGGCAACGACGGATACATCTTCTAGGATATATATATAAGCAACATTGTCGGTCTTCAGGTACTGTAGTATAAGGAATGTTCATTGGTGAATTAATTGATGAGATGATATGCCTATAATCATTTGAGTGTGCCATCTCATCTGATCAGTCAATTCACTAATGAACATTCCCTTTACCACAGTACCTGAAGACGACCCTTGTTGGTTGAAAACGTTAGTATGTTTGAGAAATCTCTCTACTCTTTCACGGAAAACGTGAGAAAGTTAGTCTGCCATATAGATAAAAAAAATGGACAAAAAAAACAAAGAATATGTACGAGGGGTGTGCAATAAGTAATGCCCCTGACCCACTTTCCATAGCAGTAGAGCAACGAAACTTGGCACAGTTATTAGTCTTTCTCTACATAGGAACCACCCAGAGTTATGCATTTCTCCCAACGTTTGATGCAGTTCTGGAGACCATTTTTATAGAACACCCCAGGTTGGTCCTCCAACCAAAACGTGACTTCAGAAATCAAGGCTGCATCATCTGGGAAACGCTTTCCTTTCTAAAACAACTTCATGGCTGGGAAGAGGTAAAAGTCAGAGGGTGCAAGGTCAGGAGAGTAGGGAGGATGGAGAAGGATTTCATAACCACACGCCCGTGCTTCTGATCTGGTGACATGTGAGTTGTGGGCCGGAGCGTTGTCCTGCAGGAAGAGGGTACCTTTGCTGATCTTGCCCCGCCTCTTGATTTTGATAGCTTCCCTTAATTTCCTCAAAAGTGAAGCATAATAGGCTCCTGTAATTGTGGTACCCTTTGGCAGGAAATCTGTCATCACTAATCCGTCCTGGTTCCAAAAGACTGAGCATGACCTTGCCAGCGGAGGGCTGCACCCTTGCCTTCTTTGGCGGTAGTGAGTCCAAGTGCTTCCACGGCATTGACTGGGCTTTGGCCTCTGGATCATAGTGGCGGACCCAGGTTTCATCCTGTGTAATCAGTCTTTTGAAAAACTTTGACTCATCTTCTTGGCAAATCTCCAAATTCATCCTCGAGCACTCGATGCTTTCTCGCTTCTGGAATGGTGTGAGCAACCTGAGAATCTTTCTGGCAGACACCTTATGCATATGCAAATGGTCATGAATGATAGTTTCCACAGACCCTGTACTAATTTTGACATCTTGGGCTATTTGGCGAATAGTAATGTGCCAATCTTCCAAAATGGCAGCCTCAACTTGACGGACAGATGCCTCATCAATGGCAGAAGGGGAAGGGGCGACCAGGCCTGGGAGCTGTTTCCACAGACTTCCGCCATGTTTGAATTCACGATGCCAGCGTTTTACAGGTCATATGATGGGGCATTATCACCATAAGTTTCTTTCATTTCATCCAAAGTCTCCTGTGGTGTGCATCCTTTCAAATACAAAAACCGGATCACTGCTCGACATTCAACAGGCTCCATTTCACACCTGACTCAGTTCAAACACCTGTAAAACAGAAACCACAATTAGTTCAGAGCTGTAATTTGCCACATAACCCGTAGAGATATAAATCATTACACATGCAAAATTTCAGCTAGATCAGACAACTGGAAGTGGATCTGGGGCATTACTTATTGCACGCCCCTCGTAGAGCTTAGCGCTGATATTCAACCAGACCTATGGAAATGAAAGAATGCTGCTGAAGTATACGAATATATATATATATATATATATATATATAATCTACAGTGTAACCCGGATATAAGAAAAACAGATACAAGAGAGATTTTCTCTGGTCTCAAATTAGAGCAAGTGTTAATGTACAGTGTAACCCGGATATAAGAGAGCCGCAGAACCGGAGGAGCAGTCTCTTATATCCTGGTTAAACTCTGTGTGTGTGTGTGTGTGTGTGTGTGTGTGTATATATATATATATATATATATATATATATATATATATCGTGAAAAATTTCGAAATTAACAGTGTGTAATCTTTAAACAAACAATGACTCCTTGCTGTATTAGGAGCCTAAATATACAAGTGCAGGCTGTATTTATATATCTTGTACTCGTATGTATATGTGTATGTGTATACTACATGTTGTAGAAGTTGACAATACGCCGAAATGTCGGTGAAGTGCGACCTGCACATAAATTGCTTTGAAATATTTTGAGTTCTGAAGGATCCAGGTGCGTCTGATTATGATGAGGCACCCGGCTGCGGCGTGTATTCCCGCTAGTCTCTCTCGAGACAGCAAAACATTTCTATGCGGCGGAAGCAAGCATGTTTAGATAAGACACAAAATGTCATGAACTTTAGGGCTCCCCTAACTTCTCAGAACAGTAACACTGCTGACGTTTATTTAGTCAGTCGGCAGTCCCCCCCCCTCACTTTCCTCCACCCACACCCTTCTCGGTGTCATTAGTAGAGAATGTTTTACTTTGATACTTCATTGCACTCTTAACGCTTCCTAAAACCGATACTTATATGTGTAGATATACACATACATGCTCAGAGAATATTCAAAATCTTATTGCTAGAAAAGGGATATTATTTTCTATCACTTATTCAAGGCTGCTGTGAACAAGGTGAACACCCTTTACCGTGCTAGAAGGTTATTTATATATGAAAGTATCCTGTACCTCTACAAAGCCACTATTCGTCCATGCATAGATCATTCTTGTCACATAGGGACTGGTACATTTGCCACTAGTCTTTTGCTCTTAAAAAAAAAAAAAAAAAAATCACCAACCTAATAGTTGCCGCACTAGCTACCAAACTCCAGCCTCTGTCTCATCACTGAAATGTGGCATCCCTGTGCCTACTTTACAATTATTTTAAGAGAATGTGCTCTGATGAACTCATAACACTTGTGCCCCCTCGATGTAAATACTCCTAATCCGGCAAGAAGCAAAATTTCACCCCCGACACTGTAGTGATCCCTAGATGCTGAAAAAC
>NC_136487.1:116555182-116565182 GCF_053919585.1 Euprymna scolopes
ATATATTCAATAAATTATATATTTATGAAGCAATACAGTGTTTATATAATACACAGGACCCTAAAAAAACATGGCCCCATGGACTTGTTAAGAACATTCACAATCTTTTCTCTAAATTAATAAAAATAAAGTCTATGTTTGAATTGTTCAAGTTTTTTTTTTACAAGAGAGTGAACACTTATCAAGGACTGAAGACCACTTGAGGATAAGGGTTAATAAGTGTAAGGTGGTCTCAGTCATATATATCCAACAGTCCCCCCCCCCATTCAATGGCATGCAAGAACATATTAATGATCATCTCATACGTAGGAAATGTGGCCCTAAATGAGCTTCACACTCACCGGACCCTGGGCCAGCTCAGATTTTTATTGTTGACTTATCTAAAAAAATAATGTCTATAAAAACAATCCCCAGACTATTTCTGCATTGAAAACAAACATTTCATTCTCAAACAATAAAACTCTACTAGCTTTGTAAAAGAATAATAAAGCTAAGAGGCCAAACTATAGTCGAGGGTGACCCACAGGCTCCGTTTTCATTAGGGAAAGGGGCCATTTCATTTCCAGGATTACTCCATTTACCCTTGATCCTTCCCTTGTAATGCTTAGTGTTTAGTAAAGAGGCATCAAGTATAATTTTTTAAGTCTTTGGTATGACTCCACTGAGGATTGAACCCCGATCTCCCTGGCCCATTAGTGAACATAGTTACTATTATGTCAAATGAGCCGGTTAAGAATAACATTTAAACGTCAAAAACACCATGTCTACACTTTTGTTTGCAAGGCATTGAAAGCTTGGAATCAGTTGTTACTAAAAGTTAAATACCTTGTGATTTTATAATATTAAACCAACATTTGCAACCAAAACGATACAAACATTTGCAAGTGAGTTTAAAAATTTGCAACAAAATTCTGCATCAAATTCTGTAAAATAGCTAAATTTTCAGGAAAAAAATCTCAATTTGCCACAAAAAATATTTGCGGGTACAATTTTATATGGACGTGCATATATCAATGATTATGAATGTTTTTTTTTTTTGTTTTGTTTTTTTCTCAACCCATTCACAATTCTAACGGTCACTCAACGGTTCTCAGATGAAGTTATGGCCAAAATGGTGATATTGCTGAATATACCCAAAGAACAGTTTAGCTCCAAACTTCTTAAAATTATATTCAAAATAAAAAAATATTTTTCATGACATAGAGAACTAAATCATAATTCTAACGAACTCCCACCCATTCACAGGCGATAATTATTGTCTGAGCTATGGTCAAAACTGATTTGTTAAAAAATGGCCAAATAAGAAAATTCGGACTCGGACCCCTGAAATTTAAGCTTTTGATAAACTGTTTTTTCTTTGTTTTTTTTTTTTTTTAATTATGTGAATAATTAAATGCCAATTTCAACTAAACAAATCTCAAGCATTTTTTTTTTCTGAAATACGGAATTTCTTCCATTATTGGCTATTTATGGACACTCATTGCTATACAAACTTGTAAACGGAGTTATTTAATCTGGTATAGTGATATGCGATAAGAAAGAGAAATAAACAATCTTAGTAACAGTTAGTGTCCCCAATTAATTAACTAGGTTAAACAGTGCTGAGAAGAAAAGATCACGAAATATCAAAGTCTTATGTACAACATGAAAACGAACCGGAATCTTAGGAAGAAAACCTGTATCGTTCCAGGAATTATAGGAGCAACTGGACTCGTGAAAAAGAATTTAAAAAACTACCTGAAAATTTAACCGGTGAACCAAGTATAAAAGAGATGCAAACAATTACGCTTAAAAGGATGGTGAGACTCTTAAAAAGATCTCTCGGTTGAAATATATGAGATGTTTGGTATCTGGTAGGATGCCCCAGTTCTAGCTTAACAAACTTATAAGAAAATTGAAAAAAGAAAAAAAAAAGAAAACGCTATCCTCGACCAAGAAAAGACCACAAGAAATACATCCTATAACATCTGTATTTATGCTATGTTACTTATGATATTGGCAGTTATATTGCCAAAAAAACAAAACAAAAAAAAGCAAGAACAATTATTGCTAGAATTGATTAGCTATAATTCGCTATACATTTTCATGTGAGATATTTTTCAATATACTGTTATCATTAAAAGATACTTATAGTTTTTATTTTTAACAACATTTAAAGTAATGAGCAAAATACTAAAATTGAAGAGACGTAGTATTGCTGAAACCATTTCTTCCAGGTGGAGAGCAGGCTCGTCCACCCACACATGGGATTGGCGGGGGGGGATAACTAGTGTTGGCTCTGATGATAGTATTTGGCAGTTATTTATTATTATACTAAAGCTAACTTAATCAATGTTTGTTTCCCTAGGATTCTTTTCTATATACTTTAATCACACGAAATACATGTTAAATATTTCTTGGTTTAAAGATTGAGTTATGTTTGAAAAAAAAAATCAATTTTAATTGTTTTAATTACTCACCAAATCGAGCATCATTTACTGAATTTCTGTCTATTATTCTCTCTCTCTCTCTCTCTCTCTCTCTCTCTCTCTCTCTCTCTCTCTCGACAGAAGTTATAAAATGAATTATAAAACAAAAGATTGGAATTGCCTGTTATCTATATATAAATCTCACCTATCTGTTTAAATGTATGTATGTCTGCCGAAAACTTTCGACAGAGGCGACGGATTTTCACGAGATTGGTATAGTTTTGATTCTCGACCTTTCAGACGACACATATTGAAAAATTGGCTAAAAAATTAATTCCTTCACCCTCAACTGAGCACATTTCTACAGGGAGGGGTCGCTTTTTTCGCCGATATTTTTGAAAGTCATCCCTTCTTTTCGATTGAAACCTTTGCCACTTCCGGTTTGACTCGAGCCTGCCTGCCTACTACGACTTTTTTTTTTTTTTTTACTCAACACACACCTTCAAACACCCGGGCAATGCTGTGCACCTAGGCTAGTAAACAATAAGGGAATATCACGATAAGTATTAATACTATTTAGCCAATAGGAGATGGAGAGAAAAAAATTCAGAAATAAACAAAAAAGGAAATATAGTGAGCAGAAAGCGTCTAATTTGGGATTTTGTTGTTTAATTTAAAAAAAAAAAAATTAATTGGCTTTGCAAATTTACTTATTCCTGATTTTAAATAATTTAAACCGAGTTCAATGGGTGACCAAATGGTCACAGCTTTTTTTTTTAGTATTATGAAAATTAAAGAAGAGTAGAAACCAGTTTAATTTCGTCACCTTCATAACTCTTGCTTTCCTTATTTTGTCCTTTTGTCTTTGCATTCAATGACCTATATTTCTGACAAAGATGGAAGAATTGCTGTTTTCTGGGTCCAAATATATCCATATAACATTTATAGTTTTGAATATTGAAGTCTTTTTATTAAGCTCCTTACACAAAGTGGTTTCATGCCTTGTCTAGAGCGATTTCCATAAAAGAATAATGATGCCTAGAATTTCTTAATAACCATTTTGTACACGTTCTTACGTAAAATACATTTTTGGATCATTTTTTTAAATCTTCTGCTTGTCAAAATACTTTATCTCCCATCAATTTTTTGTAAGTCTTAAAAACTCCAAACATGTAATATCAGCTGCAAAAAGATGACAGCAGAACAAAAACAAGATGGCGATTGCACACCAATCTTTAATTTTGTTTTTATTGACAGCTGATATGACCCCTGCCTTTGCAAAAAAAAAAAAGAAGGAAAACAAAATCTTCATAAAATGTGTATTCATTAGGCATGCAGAAATTCCAATGGCTGATAAGATTTTCTTTATCATCGTTTCTCTCCCCTTTACAGATAACAACAGCAGCAGTCTATCGCAAGTCAACGATTAGCCAAGAGAGGATGAAGCCTGGAATAAGTTTACTTCTCAATGCATTATGCGGTTCAAAGATACCATACATCTTTCAGCACCGCCAGATATCTGCACACTCTCTTCTCCTTTGCATGACAAGAAAGTACTCTATGTAGAACGTCAAACACGCCTATATACTTATATCTCTAGAAAGCCACCATTCGCCCATGCATGGAGTCTTGCTGCCACATCAGGGATGATGCATCTACCATTAATCTCTCTCTTTTAGACAGGGCCCCAAAATAGTCTCTCCAATCTAATAGGTATCACACTTACCTCTGTCCCATTGCCAAAATATTGCATCTCTGTACCTGTTTTACAAGTACTTTAATAGAACGTGCTCTGATGAACTCATAGCACTTGTGTACCCTCAACTGACAGCAAAACAGCAAAATCCCACCTCTTCTCTGTTGAGGTCCCTAGATGTGGGAAAATGTTCTACTCTAATAGCTTCTTTCCTTAAACTGCTAGATTTTGGAATTCCCTCCCTGTTTCTTGCTTCCCGTTGGTGTAGCATTACAAATGCCAGTGCTACACATAAATCGAAGATGGTCATGCTACTTGCCGGTATTTGATGCGTGTTATCCGAATATTATCAGCACTCTTTTTCTGTGCCTAAGTCAAAATGTAGATTCCATGAACAAAGCTTCTTTCTTAGAAGTGCACGCCTGTGGAACTCTCTTCCATTTGCCTGTTTCCCACCTGACTACAACTTGGATGTCTTCAAGTCCAACATAAACAAGTTCCTGATAAACCGCCCCCTTAAGTAAGACACTTTATCAAATCTCCATTACTAACGATTACTACGATATTGTCCCATTGATTACTGTACACGCAATAGTCCTTATCCTCGAGTGGCCTCTGGGCCTTGATAAGTGGTGACTTCAATGTAAAAAAAAAGCCAATTTTATCCAATATCATGAATTCCTATAATATTTCTAACAAGACTCACTCTCCCAAACAAGTCATAGTAACAGAAGATAGGAGGATAATTTACTTAGTGATTATTTTCTACTCTAACTCTCCCAGACTTCACCAGCACAAATACTTTATAACATTAACTTATCAACGAAGACCACTATTATTTCATTTTCACCCTTCATGATTTTATCGCTTCATTCCCTAAGTAAATAATAACTGCTCCCTTACACTTTCACTCCTTACCTTTCCAGTGATTTAATTGTCTGGTTGTTTACATTCCGTTATTCTTTACATTTACTAAACGCTTGACGAATCATTTTCACTACGTTCAACATGGTGTCATTGTCTATTGCATTCGATAACAGCAATATCACACTTTAAGACTAAATACACTAAAATGAAATCCGTATTACTATTGCTTATCTATTAAACATTACAAACATTTAAACATTACAAACGTTTAACAAATTCTTCGTTTATAGAAGAACGGTAACTTTTGTTTACACGTGTGCAAGTAACATTCAAACAAAGTGCAAAAGGGGATGACAGTTACAAACTCGACATACACACTTCCATGTGTATGTGTGTTTGTCTACCACCTTCTTCTCCTTATTATTTTTTACTGTTGTTACTATTATTATTATTATTATTACTACTACTACTACTACTACTACTACTATTATAATCATATTTTTTATTCCTAACATGGGCTACCAACCCAGCTGTGCGAGGTTCGATTCCCGGTCATAGACACCAGAACCAATGGTTTCAGGATTGATTAAAATATTACTTCATAAGCATTTTTTCATTACTTTCCATTAGCCGGAGTAAGTAATCCACTTTTTTTTCTTATGCACATTTGTTTTTAAACGTTAACTGACATGCTTTTCAACATTTCCTTTTTATTATTAGTGGAGATTTAAATTTTTAATTTATCGACCACTCCAAAAAAAAAAAACAAACAAAATTATCTCAGTCTAGGATTTTTCCTTTATTGAAAGACACCAGAACTAATGGTTTCAGATTTGATTAAAATATTTCTTTGTAAACATTTTTTATTCATTACTTTCCTTTTCTGGGGCAGGATAATCAATATGTACACATAATTCTTTCCTTTTAACTCATTTACATTTTACATTAGTACGGGCAATAAATCGCTAACATTTCTTTTATTGGTAGGGACTCGAATTCTTAACTTACTGACCACTTCATAAATCCAGAACAAAAGTACCTCAGTTTAGAAGGATTCTCCTTCATTGAAAAACTCTAGAACTAATGACTTCAGGGTTCATCACAATATTTGTTGGTAAATATTTTATACTTATGGGTTTCTTTTTCGGGCAAGAGAGGGGAGTTATTAACAACAATATGTACATTTTACATTAGCATAGACAATAAATTGGTTACTATACTGTCTATGTCTGGAATTATCGTTAAGCAAGATTAGTTATATCACATAAAACAGACAAACATTTTTATCTCGATATCTCTAAACTGTACATGTTCTTAAGTTCATTAATATATTGGTAATATTAATACTTATTACTAGCAGGGGTGGCTGCCCAACTTTACCCCGTCGTAAAATACTCTTGAATATTGATATTTTAATTTGTCCGGACTTTGTATATATTATTATAGAGTCGTGATTTCAAAAGTAAAAAAAAAATAAGTATTTGAGTGCCATCAGCTAGAATTGAAACCGAAAGAAAAACTCTAGCATTCAAAGCTGGTGGCGTTACTACTGTGCGAATGTGACACACACATATGAACTGATGAAAATAAACTGAGATGAATGTACAAAATGTATAATGATTTAAAAAATTTTTTTTACCCCTTTTTGCTCCCTTAGAAACTATTTAAATCGGCTAAAGAGACGTGAAAGAACGGTGTGTAAAAAATCCAATCATTTGAGACCCCTAGCGTCAGTCGGCGACTTTCAGTTTCGGGAGGGATAAATTTGAAAATATGGAGACAGACAGACAAACATATAGGTTTTTATATATTAGAGCATTTGATTTTCAACATTTCTTTTTTGTTTGGTGAGAGCGACAATTCTTAACTTGAACACTAGTTTATAAATACAAAACAAAATTACCTCAGTCCAGTGGGAATTCTTTACGGAAAAACTTTAGACCTAACAGTTTCAGCACTTTACAATATTTTTTCGTAAACGTATTAGCTTTCGTTAGTGATGGTGATCATGGTGTATTTCTTATTTTTACTACTGAAAATTCTGGTGCTGGCATTTTCGTTTTTCACCAACCAATTTCACTTTTGATTGTTTTTATTCTTTCTTTTTTTGGACAATTACTTTCAATCATTTCAATTTTTAAAGATTACATACTCTGATTAATAACAAAACATTAATTCCTTTCGGCTTCCAATTTTTTGAGAAATAATATCTCTGTCTATATTAAAACAGTTTTTAGCAGTTTATCCACAGTCAGTATTTTACGTGACGCACAAACGATAATCGTGAGATAATCATAATTTAATTTGTTTTAGAGGAGAAGTTCAACGAATCTGTTCTGGCTTTGTACCATCTTTCCATCGGGCAACGCTAGTGTGTGTGTATATATATATATATATATATATATATATATATATATATATATATATATATATATATATATATATATATATATATATACTTGTTTATTGTTATATAAACATGCTCACATCCCGCTGCTACAAATAGCGGGATGTGAGCATGTTTATATAACAATAAACAAGTATTATCAGCTCTTTTTATTGAGCACTATCTAACAACCTCGTTGAATTCATTAGTCCATTACTTTTGAATATAAAAAAACCCCGAGTATATATATATATATATATATATATATATATATATATATATATATATATATATATATATATATATATATATATAGGCATGTGTGTGTATGTAGGTATATTCTAATTTTGTCGTTTATAATTTGTTTTTCTTATCCTTCTTTTTTTTCCGGAAATAGATTTAAAAAAAAAAAAAAAACATTTAATGAAATTGGTTTTTGCTTTTGCCTCTTTTTCAGCTTCAACACACATTGCAAAAAAACAAAACAAAAAAAAAAACAAAAAAAAAACATGAAACCCTGCCCTTTTCACTATTATTAATAAAAACAAACTCATGGTTCAATCTTTTGCATGAGGTCTTAATTATCCTATATATAACTGGGACTTTTCCTATTGTCGAAAAAAAAAAAACAAAAAAAAAAAAAATTGTTTCATGTATCCAGAAAAATAAGACATAAATAAAATGAAAAATGCAACAAAACTATAGATTGATGGAGATATATAATACACCTTATATAGGTTCATTGTGTGATTTAACCCCGCCTCTCTTTCTCTCTCCCTTTATTTCTCTCTCTTTGCCCCCCTCTCTCTCTCTCATGTTAGAAGAATACCGGTTCCAGGACGCGTAAAATTACCCCCCCCCACCGAACACAACAGTTTTGCATCCTTACAAAGATTAAAATTAAAATATAATTATTCTAAACCCTATGTCTAGAATCCTTATTTTAATTAGGATCAACACCCATTACATAATTTTGATTTTAGAAACTGTTTAAAATTCAAAGAGTTCTAAAAAGAAATTGAAATTCAGGGACTCTTGATTAATTGATGTCTAATGACTACGGATCTAATTTAATGCAAATCTGTAATATTTTAATTTTAAAATGGAAGGTTGTGCCCATATTATGCCTCCTAAAAACCTTTTAAAATATCCCAAAGAAACTGAAATTTGGTGAATATTTATTAATTGATATCTAATAGATATGATTAAAATTTAACAAAAATCAGAGGTATCTGAATTTTCACAAAGGACTTCCATCCCCCCATTTTTACTTCATTTTGCATAAAACTAAACCGAAACAAATATAGTCCAGATTACGACACCTTTGGCCTGGAAGCTGTGTTCCGAAATTCCTAATGATCATGCAATCAGTTTTTCAGTGAATCTTATCCATACAAATATATAAACATGTACGCATACCTAAGTTTTATATGCGCTGAGAAAAAAAAAAAAAAAAAAAAATAGACACACAATCTAACAATATAAAAGTTAAAACAAGCAATTACAAATCATTCTACAAAAAAGGCATTAAGTTAGAGAAGCATTGCAATAAGTATTCGTTTCTAAAAGGACATACTATGTTGATGAATAAAGTCGATATTTGCCTAAACTTATTAGTTAGGCCCGGGACTTTTTGAGCGATGTATTATATATAGGGTTATGACAACAGCATATTCTTTGCATTTTTTTGACTCTCGAGTATATATCCGACAGACACAGTTAATCAACCGAGAACCACATCACTCTACATAAAAGCATATAAGATATCAAGGGATACACACCCGAGAGTCAAAACAATGAAAAAAATATGCTGTTGTCATAGCCCTAATTATATATATACTAGCAGGGAGACCCGACATTTCCCGGGATTGAATGAGAATACCCAAAATTTCTACACTTCCAATATTTTTATTGTCATCGAAATTGGTGAAATCACCCATTTTTTCAATCAAGTCAATTAATTGACTGCTTTAGTCGGGGACCCACCATGGTACACTGGGGGGAAGCTTCACATACCTCCTTGAAATTACTTAGTCCACAATATATTGTAGTCTACATTGCACTGTAGAGAACCTACTGTTAATTCCATAAAATTATTTTCATATAATGGCTTAAATTAAAGTTTAAAAATTAAACGTCAAGTATCATGGTTCAGTTGAACAGAAACATTCATTTTGAATGTCCCCCTGTCTTATCAAAAAAGTGGATTTTATAAAAAAAAAAAATTGGACTCTTCCTTCTTTTGTCAGATATTTTCAATTATTGATTTTTGATACTGATCAGATGTATTCCAATACGAAACCTGTGAAAAGACACTCCTAGACACATAATGTACATTTGTGTTAAATTTAAAAAAAACATCGGCCCAACCATTTCGTGTACCCAACCTGAGCTTAAATGTACCACTTTGGAACTAACCCTAAGTCCTGGTGGCTACACTTTTAATCTGTCTAGTGATAGACCCTTCTTGGGTGCCCAAACTCTTACTGGTCACTGGAAAATACTGCTCAGATGCTCAGAATGCACAAAATGTGCACGACTATAAGACTGTGCAGCAACACCGTTTGTTTTGCCTGTACGTCGCTTCGACATCCTGCTGAGTTCTCATCTCACAATGGCTTGGTCTGTGTCTTCACTAGTGTC